>NC_063190.1:15644038-15777444 GCF_017589495.1 Alosa alosa | reverse complement strand
AGTTTTTCTGACACATTCACAGCTTACAAAACAACTCTGTGTTGCACTTAATCTAAAAGTCACCTAGGTTCTATGCAATCTAGATAATTCATACAGTGCATATATTGTGATACAGTATAAAGTCAGGGCTATGGATAGGTTTACAGTATAAAGTCAGGGCTATGGATAGGTTTACACTATGTAGGTTGTTTGGGTATGTTTGTGTTTATGGTATTTGGCAGATGCGTTTGTCCAAAGACTAACAGTATATAACCATTATTATTAATATTATTAGTTCAAAATAAAGTTGAACAGCATAATAATAATAGCTAATATCAACAATATCAATAATAATAACAATATCAATTACCAACAATGAAAATAGTGAGTTTTCATATAAACAGAAATGATAAACTCTGTAAGAAAATGAATTAATTAACTGCAAGGTGAATAGGTGAGTCTTGATCTCAATCTAAAATCTCTAGAATGCAGAACAAAATCATGGTGAGGTATGTACAAATAGGCCGCACTGAGGTAAAAGCGCAGACTGCCTGTCGGGAGCTGAAAATGGCAAATTGGGAGTTTCATGGTTCATTGTCTTGGCTGTGACCTCTTCGGGCCAGATGTACTAACGCTTTTGCGTCCACTTCAGGCGTATTTGTTTCGCAACGTGCGTGTAAAATCATGGCGAGGTATGTACAAACAGGCCGCACTTAGGTAAAAGCATAGACTGCCTGCTGGGAGCTGAAAATTGCAAATTGGGAGTTTCATGGTTCACGGTGTCAAAGGCTGCAGATAAGTCAAGTAAAATTAAAACTGATGACAGACCATCAAAGGCCTTAGCTACTCTCAATGCTTCAGTCACAGACAACCCTTTCTTGTTTGAAAGAAAAAGGAACTTCTCCAGAACTGTGAGTGATGTGTTAATAACATTCACACTACACCATTTGTTCTGGACCCGAGTTCATTTAGACTGATGGTTCATGATGTGAACGCAGTTCAAAATTGTAATGTGCCGGAAACCAGCTGGGTCAGGGCTAGGGGAGAGTAATCACACTCGGGTGCGGTCCAGTTAAACGAACCCAGTGTGAAGGCAACCTTTACCTTGCTCATTAAGAGGTGGCAATGATGTTACCATGTCCACATAAGGTAATGCCCCTTTTAAAAGCACATTGAGCTGGCCCTAATCTTATCAACTTTTTAAGTGAAAAATTTTGCCATATCATCTGCAGGTAGTGGTGTAGTAATGGTGGCGGTTGGTGGAGGATTGACAAAAGACTTGAATGTTGAAAAAAGTTTTCAAATATTTTTCGACAGAATTAAATTAGATCTGTGTACATGTAGAATAAACCAGAAACCACCATCCAAACCAACATAATGGTTCATTTACAAATCTTTCAATATCACAAATACTAACTCATACAGACTAAACTATTAAAACTCAATCTATTTTTTGACTATTGCCCTTCTATGTTTTTATTAGCTATTACTGTTTGCTTTTGTTTATGTAAAACACATTGAATGACTTCCTTGTATGAAATCCACTATATAAACTTGACTTCACTTCACTTGACAACAGACAGACATAAAGAAATTTTCCCCATTTGCCCCATTTCCCCAAAGCAGTTACCCCATTTGCTTCCAACTAATACAGGGCATGCTGCATGTCTGGTTCGGTAGTCTCCTTCACCACTTCGGAACAGGTTATACCAAAACACTGCCGTTCCCTGCAGATAAACACAGACGGCGATGAAGTATCAATCAGAAAGTAATACAGACATTATGCCAGAACTGCCACCTTTACCATTGATCTCTGATCAAAATATTTTTCAATTAACAGAGCAGTGTTAACATAGCCTAGAAATCTAGACGCGCCCCATAGCGGCTGCCAGGGCTAGTCTAGCAACTCTCCGTTGGCTTGTGAGCTCCAGAAATCGAAACTCAATCAGGCTAATGAAATCGTGTATAGAGTCGTTAGGTGGGCTTAACATAATGATTGATGGAGAGTTTGGCTTAAATTCCCTGCTACTTGAAAACAAATAAGATGGATGTTGCTGTTGGCGAACAGTGTGACACGAGTTAAGCTTTTATTAAGTTGGCAAACGTTTGAACTAGCCAACTAGCTCCGCTGGTGGGAAACACATGGGACTCATAGCACTGCCGCTGTCCTATTGCGTGCAGAGGGAATTTGAAAGACAACTGATTATCCCGCCCCTCGGACTGAGCACTGCGAACGGTGAGTGCCCAAACCCTACATTTTAATGTGGGTCTGGCTCGTCAGGCTAGTGTTAACAGAGCACTCTAAATGGGAACTAGAGATGCGTGGATGGGCTATTATTTCAACCGTAACCGCATAGCAAAACTTATCATCCATCCTCCATCCATCCCCACCAATGTTTTTTGACCAATTTTCAAAACCGCACCCGCCCGCCATCCGCTGGTTGTTTTAATGTATATGGCTGATGCGTTTGATTGGTTCAACCGCCACCCGCCCGAATTTAATTAAAATATTATATTTCTTCACATCATCCGCCCGATCCGCGGTTTAACCGCGGAGTCCGCGGCTGTAACCGCGAACCGCGCATCTCTAATGGGAATCCAACCTTAAATTCTTGGGGGACATTCTCCCATCTAGTGGTGAGATGGTATATTTCAACAGACTCCAGCTCCCCCACTGTGTGCTCCCCCACTATGGAAGCCGCACCATAAATGTCTTAGCTGACGTTACAAGATGTCATACATTACTTTATCGAGTAGTCCTTCTCAAAATGAGGTTATTTTAGAAAAAGTATTTGTAAATTGCATTTAGTAATTTAGTCTGTGAAACTATAGCTCATATACTTCATGGAAGATGAATAATATCGTTATGGATTTGTTATTTTGGCTTAAATTCAGCGAGCAACTTACCAGTGCAAACTTTATTCAACAGTACTGTACAGGATATGTAGTTGAAGCTAACGCTATTATGGTCTTCTATCTCTGTACGAAGAGTCAGAGATCATCAGGTGATTCAAGGTGAAGAGTCAGAGATCATCAGGTGATTCAAGGTGAAGAGTCAGAGATCATCAGGTGATTCAACAATAGGGGTTTCCCGGCAGCCGTGAGCACAACTCTGTCATAGCTGACTGACAAACGCGAAAGGCAGAGCTAGAATTTAAGATATGTCCATCCTTGGCTAATGTATTCTAAAGATGGAGGCCAAAACATGGCTGCCACTACACAGGCGACTCGCTCGTATGTACTCTGAATGGCAGATTCTACGCTTATGAGAATACTTTGATTTGTTGGTGGAAGTTATTACACATGAATGGGCACAACCTTTTGAGAACCCAAGAACCCAAAAATTTACACAATGTAGCTTTAAATAGGCATGTTTGCCATTTTTATGCAACAGCAGAGGCAGTGAGCCCCAGAAGCATATCAAGCCCACTCAGGGGAAAAGGCCTCACCTTCCGGGGCCAGATGACGGCACCAAAGTCAGGGAATACGGTAGCTCCTCCTGCCTCCACGTCAGTCATCTGGCACAGGGACAAGCACCAGTGAACAGACAGCACAAATGCTTACAAATAATTGCTGAGAAGCTCCACCTTTACAGTGTCATCGTCTACCTCTGCCTTAATGGCTTCAAAAAGGACTCAAGTATCTAAGAAAAAGCATGCATCCTTCAAAAACACAAATCGTAACGCACACATGAAGCAAATGGGAAAAGAATGAGACTGAGCGGACAAAAGAAGAGCGATACCATGTGATGCGCAAAAAGCAGCCGGAGTAAAAGCACTACGTCCTCTCTCATGTAGATTAGAGCAATTGCCCCTGGAATGCAAAAATGTGTTTGGCAAAATCTGCAGGGGACAGTTATTTGTTCTTTGTGACAAATGTTAGACACGCAGTCTAGAAACAAAGAAATATGGATATTTACACCCAACTGCAATATTCTAGTTCACAATCATTAAGCTGTGTGTGGGTTTAGACTCTGGCTGTCCTGTTGCCCCTGCATATTTCACATTAACCAGTATGTTAGGCGGTACACGACTCTCCACAATATAGCACTGAAATTGACTGACACAGAACAGGACTATGCACTGGGAAATGGTGCAAGTGTTCAAAATGGGTTTCACCACTTTAGCATTACTGCGCTCCAACCTCCACCCCCTCCCAAATACTATCAATCTGCAAAGGAATATGAAACTAATGCTGCAAAGCTGTTTGTAGAAGAGGTAAGTTGTAGCAGACATGTCAATCAACTGAAGTCCAGTATTGAAAGGGAGTTGGTGCTTTAAGTCATATAAACTACAATGCCAAATGGGTGGGTTTCGTACTGTCCACCATCAAGGCTGTAATACCACAAACACATACTTACATAATTTAAAAATGTAGCCACACGATTTCCAGTGCCTAATGTTTTGAATGCATCAGGCTCATCTTTCTATGAAGATAAAATTTGAGAGCAAAGACAGATGTTGAAGCCTTATCATTGAGATGCGCGCGTGATGGCACGCGCGTGTACTTACGTAGTTCAGATAGGTGGCAAGTCTATTTCCATCAACCTTGAGGTTGCTGTCAAAAGGACGCTGTCAAAATACAGATGTTGATGAGTGGTGACTTTACAATGGAGAATGCACTGCAGAGCTGCAGGACTCAATCCACAGCAGAGTGTTTTAAATCTAGCAAGCAGTTGACTGTGGGCGTTTTGGGCCCGTAGACAACTACCCTCTGGGGTAGCTGCTCAAAATGCTTGAAATGTCTAAGCAGGTCAAATGAACATTAACAATATACATTAGTAATGGTGGGAAGGGTTCTTATGATTCTCACCAGCAGCTAGACGGTAAGGATGTGACCCCTTACCCCTGTGTGTTGAACACATAAAGTGTTCCATTCAAGCATGAGTGTTCTAAGTGTCTGACACCTGTTTGGACACTCAGTCCGTTAGCAACTGTATAGAAGTAATAACTGAGAGCAGAGTCCATGTCACATGAGATTATATGTTGTGTACATGACAAAAGAGCTCTACAGTTGTTAACTCTGGACACTGCTGTTCCCGTCAACATCCCTCTGGAACAGTCAACACTGGTCAAGTCCAATGTACTGGTGTTCTTTGAGAAAGTGAGAAAAAAACACAACAGCCTGTTCTCACATACTACACAGTATAACAAGATATTCTATATACACTACATGTTCTATGATATGTATTGGCAGCAAATGTATTCACAGCCAGCTGAAATGGTACAGTACATAAATGAAATAGCGGGTACAATTACTGTTACACAACAGGGGGGGGGGACAAAACTGTATGTTGCACTTCATCTTACAAAATGACAAACACATGGAGTAAGAACTGCCAAGCTGATGAAAGACCACTACTTACCCTTGAGAAGTCAAAGTGAGGCTCGTACTGTCCTCCTACGCCATAGTTAGCCACCTGCCCACAGAACACAGCAATGTAAGTGTTCACTCAAACAATCAAACAAACACAGCCCTCACACACACAAATGCACACACACATACACACACACACACACACACACACACACACACAAACACAGGCACACACAAACATGCTCCTACCGTAACATGACATGAGACTCTGAACTCATTCACAAAACAAAAGGTTAGCATCTACCTAGACATGATTTTCTATCTGTGAGACTATGTGGTGGTGTCATACCTGAAGCAACTCTGCAGTCTTCACTGTGAGACCTGTGATGTCCTCTATTCTCTGATTGACACGTTCAATGATTGGGTCCTCTTCTCCCTCCAGCCAAGCACTGTGGACGAGTCATCATCCTGAGTCATAGATCCACTCGCTCTGTGAGCTTTTGTACATCAATGTCTGATATCGCATTCAATTGGGGCCAAAACGCCTAATAAGAAATCACCTACAGGTGTAAACATATTACATGTCCACACAAAGATGGAAACGTACAGGTGGATACGTGTCAAGTGTACACATCTACATCTTACATCCAATCAGTTATATGAATTTATTATACGGCTCTTCGGAGTGCTGCAGAAAACTGGCCTTCCTGACGTTCGGAGGTCTGTTAAAAGTATATAATGACCGCTGTCAATGGCAACAGGTTTTGTGATTCTGATTCACGTCTGTCACATCATTCCACTAGTAGTTGGTTCGCTTATCGCAATGGAACTGAAAGTGAAGGTCAGCAAGTAATACCAAATATCCTTGATTACATGTACAAAGATCTTTGATCTTTGGTATTACTTCTGCGCACAGAAATTAAATACAGTCTCAATTTGTCAACACGTCCATTTTCTATGTGGACACTTGATATTTTTTTTGCCTGTAAGTGACTTCTTATTAGGCGTTAGGCCCCAATTGTATGTGACAGTCTAGAGCTCTAACCCAACTCTCATGCTCTGGTGTTGTCTTCAACCATTGCAAAATTTAGAAAGATCCTGCAGGTCTTTATGAGTTTGGCGCCACCTTGTGGCAACTGAGGCATTATTCCATCAATACACGTGTTTTCAGCCCTGATGAATGCTCACAATACCTAAGTGTTCATAGAATAAAACAAACAAACAAAAATCCAAACAAAATCAACAACACTGTCAACTACACTGTTACTAAGCTTTCACTTACCTTTTTGATACTCTGTAACTGGCCGTGGTCAGAACACCGGTTTTGGGGTCTCTTACGGTGGCCCTTGCCAGCTGTTGAGAACAAGACAAATTAGATACTGAAAACACAAAAAAATGAAAATAGATTTTTCTTTCATTGCAACAAATTCCATTCCATTCCATAAACAAATCAAGTTGTTCTAATTCCTCCCTTCCTGATAATCCAGACTAAAATGCAATAGCCATGTAGCTCTCACCCTGGGCTTGGCAAGTTCCTTGATCTTCTCAATCTCCTCATCGGAGAGGGCGTTGAGGTAGCGGACGATGTGGGGGCTGTCCCACTCATCCTCCTCCAGCATGGGTTTCAACAGCAGCCTGGGGTTCCTGTTCCTGTCCTGGTAGCGGCAGAACAGACGGCTGCGTTTCCTCTCCGTCTGAAGATGGGGGAGAAAAGGGTGAGGTTGGACTCTGGCTGTGTGTAGGGCCAGATCTGCTGCAGAGTCCGCAGCTGGTAGCAATGCTGGGAATCGCAGATGGACACTGACTGATGCAGCAGATTTAGGCCTGGTGTGGTGGGACTGTCTGCCAGAACTACCGTATTTTCCGGACTATAAGTCGCACCAGTGAAAAAATGTGTCACGAAGAGGAAAAAAACATATATAAATATATATATATGTTGCACCTGAGTCACAGGACCAGCCAAACTATGAAAAAAAAAGTGTGACTTATAGTCCGGAAAATACGGCAGATCAGATTCTTGTCAGAGTCAATAGATTTCTCAGAGAGAGTAGCCCCTGATAAGGAAACTAATGCACAGTTTAATCTCACTCAGATTCACATGCATTCCATTTCCTTTGAAAAAGCTTCAGCATAGACTGTTCTCTTGCTTTACTGCACAGTGAGAATTTAACAAGAACTACAGTATCATGCTAGACAAGTCCCACTGCTTGATATAAATATTCAACTTAGTGTGTGCAAGCTGCTTTGACATCTTTTCTTTCAATTGAATTTAATATTGAAAAACTTCCATCTCCACAAAAAGGTATGTGTTTAGAACATAAACAGTATTTTAAATGCAAATCAACAGAAGGAATATCTTTCCATCTCACCATTTTAACTCCCTCTCCTCTGCACAGGGCCTCATAGATCTCTCTCTCGGGCAGGTAGTCACGTGGACGTTCATACGTGTCCAGCTGGATAGGCTGCTCAGTGGCCGGCACCGTAGTCATCTCTGCCGTCTCCTTCAGCTCTTTGGCCAGCAGCTTCTCAAAGTAACGCAGATTGCTTCCTGCCCTCTGGTGGCCAGGGTCTGTAAGTGCACAGAGAGGAGAGACACTTTAGCAATTAAAGTTAAGTTATAAATTAGTTCATATCAATTTCTCACTCAGCTGTTTTGCTAATGCTCTCAAACCATATGCCTCATCAGCAGTATGAGTCATATGAGAGGCTAAACAGCTTTTCTCAATGGTTCACTGAATAGGTAAGGGGAAATCTGCTAAAGCAATCAAAATGCTGATGGCATTTACAGAGCTCAGACACAAGCTAAAAAAGAATGCACCCCTCTGGTATGTTGAGGCTTAGCATGGTTCCTCCTTCAGTGCTGTGGGGTGAAAACCATTATGCACTAAAACGGAGACATTGACAAAAATGTGTCCTTGGTGTTGTCGTTTGTTATGGTAAACACTGGGCATTGGTCAGTTAGACAGTCTAACCCAGCCAAAAGCTAGACCACAAAATTACAGCTTTTGAACTAGAGGAGCGCTCAGAAAGTGCAGTTCACCACCAAGACCAATATGACCCATCTCGTCATGTGAAAGAAAGTGTGTGTTGAACCGGCTGAACCAAAAACATAAACTGTTTTGCACGGGAAAATACATGACAAACCACCATGAAATACAGCAGACAGCCAACAAGCTGTTAATAGCCGACATCCTACCACTGACAGTGAAACTGAGAGGCAGGTTTAAGCATATGGAGTATGTCACAGGGGTACAACACAGACCAAGAAAGACCCACTAGGGCAGTGGTTCTCAAAGTGTGGGGTGGGCTCCACTAGTGGGGAATAGAGACATGACAGGTGGGGCCCGATGAACAGGAGGAATCTTTTTTTTTTTTTGTGCCTATCTTTAATAAAGGCTTTCTTTTTGGACAAGGAAGATCATAGATTCAAAACAAAAAAGCCACACACAAACATTGGAGTCATAGAGAGACCTACATATGAATTATAACAACAAATTAGATATAGCAGATTGAGATGGGAAATGTAACATGGAACCAAAATGTGAAAATAATATTTTAACGTTACCATTTTGCCAGGGTGATGGGGTCAGGTGGGGCTTGAAAGTTCCCCACAGTGGGGAATGATGGGAAAAGTTTGAGAACCACAGCACTAGGGAGAGTCTGACTAGCTAGCTAAAAATCTAGAATCTACCCCCGCAATAGCAACTGATTCCAGGACAGTGACCACACTAGACACACACATCAGCTATGTGAGCAGCAGTGGAGGGAGAATGAGGTGCAGGACTGAGGCACGTAGCTCTTCCAAATGTCCTCACTAAACCAGAGTTTTTTGTCAACACATTACAGACAAAAAACCTTCCTAGCACAACTACAATTACAACATTTTCAAAGAGCAATAAAAAAATCCAGTTGAGCAATATACCTACACTTCCAGAGCTTTTATTTGCTTCTTAATATTGCTCAGAGGTACACAAACACAATAAAAGACAAATAGAGTGCACACTAGAGAATTGTGCAACGCTATCTTTTTTCATCATACATTTAAGATTGCATCATCATCAGTCCAAATCTGTTTTCATTTATTTTCACAACTATGTGCCATCAAAAGAGAAGTACAGAGACTTACTATATCTTGCTCTGAAAAAGTCATGATGCAACTGACACTCTCCACCTGCTCAGTTAATCCCATTCCCACTACCTTCTGTAAGATTGTGTTTAATTGCCTAGACTAGAGGACAAAGTGCTGGTGATTGTGAACCACTCTTTGCTCGCTGGCATCTTCCCTCAAGAGCTGAAAAGAGCAGTCATGAGACCTCTCTTAAAGAAGAGCATTCTGAATCCTCTAATTTCAAACATATTTGGCCAATCTCTAACCTTTCCTTTTTCAGTAAAATTCTGGAAAAAATAGTTGTTAACAACTATTGAAAAGTGAAATGAAATTAAATGGCATTAGCTGCTCAACTACTTAAATGACCACAGCATTTACGGTCTGGTTTTCACCCCCATAATAGCATAGACAGCGTTGATCAAAGAACAAACTTTCCATTCTACTTTTAGACGAGAGTGCCATGTTTCACACAGATGACCCTCCTTATCAGCAGGCTGAAAAATTGGGTTGGCCTTCCTGGTTCAACACCAATCTGTCAGGCAGAGACGTTCATCTCTCTCTTGGTGAGCACACCATATGGGGTCCCTCCGGGATTCATTCTTGGCACAGTACTATCCAGCTTCTACTGTACATGCTGCCATTGGCACACATCATTAGGCAACACACTCTTTCACAATACCAACAAATATTCTCCGCATTTATCTAAAATGTTGTTGTGTAAATGTATCCATGTTAGGAGCCTAACTTTTCCCTTACCTTTTATCTTTTAACACATTTGACCGTTCATGTCATGTATCCTTTATTCATTTTCTTTCATTCAACTTTCTCCTTTATCTGTTACCATGTTTATCATTTTTTTCCATTTATTTTACCTTTCTATTTTGCTACTCTTTAATTCAAAAAGGTTTACTGTATTTATGATAATTTCTCTGCTGTGTCCTACTAGTCACTACACATATTTTCCTATGTACTGGAGTTTACTGTTCTGCACATTGCATTGCAAAGTTGCACGAAAGGCAAAAAAAAAGATATTTTGATTGATTGATTGATTACCCATGGCTACCAGGCGTCGGGTGAGCTCGATGGCTCGGGGCAGGTCCCCCATCTGGTACACGGAGTAGCTAAGATAGTCTAGGATGTCGCTCTTGGGCACGTCAGCCTCCTCGCCAGCGTCCATCTGCCTGAGGGCCTGCTGCATCCACAGCACGGCGTGGTAGTAGTCTACCTCGTTGTATGCCGTCTTGCCCATGTCGTAGCAGTCGTCCACCGTCAGGTGAGTGTTGTACCGCCCACCTGGGAACACCAGACAGCCCAAAAGTTGTGTTTACATGCAGCACCTGAGCCTCTCAACTGACCTTCTCAAACACAAGAGGGTCTTCACTACACACTAACAGGTCAGATATAAGTATGAGGAACAGAAACAGCATGTACAAGCTAAATACAGAATATTCTATATGTCTTTCTGAACATGGTCTTGCACCATGCATGACTGCTCTGATGGGTACAAAAGACTGCTGTTGAGACCGGTCTACATATGGAGAAAACATAAGAAGAGAGAAGGTAAGAAGAGAAATATCTCTGAAGTGACACTGAAGAAAACAGAAAGAAAGACAGAGAGAGAGAAAAGAGAAAGAAAGAGCAGGCATGTCTTCATCACCACACACAGTCTTTCCATTACCCCAAAGGGCCTGATAAATTGGCTGTAGAAAGACACCCTGCGTACCTTCCTCACAGTGACTCATGCTCACCGGGCAGTTTGCCTTTGGAGAAGCTCTCCGAGTCCAGTTTGTACGTGTCCTGCAGGCGCATCAGAGCTTTGGCCGCACCCTTCTCATCCTCCTCGTCAGGGAAGTACTGTCTGTGCACCGAGATATTGGAGATGAAGCCTGGATTACATCAGAGGGAGAGACAGAGAAAAAAAAAGAGAGAGAGAACGAGAGAGAGAGTGAAACAAGTGAGAGAGTGAAACAAGTTTACTGTTGTGTACTGTTCTGTTGTGTATTCTTATATTCTTCAAATATTTATTTTCTAAAACATTAACATAAAACATATACAGTAAACATTCAGGCCATAGCAGAGTTTGTTAAAGTATGACAGTTGTGACAAAGACAACAGATGAATGGAAAGACAGAGAATGGACCAGGCATCTGGTTTCCATGTAAACATCTGTCTCCTTCCTAAACAACCGAGTTTCTGGCTTTTCTGGCTAATCCAGTTATTCCCCAACATATCAGCATCCATCTTGGGTCATCTTCACTAACCCCGATTAAAACTGTAACTCCTCTATTACCATAGTTATTATTCATTGGCTTCCTCAACAGCCAGAAGTAAATTAAAATCCCTCACCCTGGCCTACAGAGGACACATACTGTATCTGCATCTTGTTATCTCAATTCTATAATCCAGCTCTTGCCCACTGATGTCCTCTGATAAGGGCTATGTAGGCCATCAACCCTAACAGGTCACAGTCAAGACTCTTTTCATCTGTGATTCCATCTGCTGATGATTTACCTAAATGCTCTTTGTTCTAGTGGTAGTTTGGAGATTTTCAAAAAGTGTTTAAAGACTCATCTGTTTACCTTGTATATAACCAATTCATTTTCCAAAGTCATGGTTTGTATATGTTTGGTTATTGTTTTTATGACATTTTATGATAATAATGTAATGATGATAAGGTAATATATTTTTTTAAATTGTTACTGAAGCTGTGGACAAAAGCATCATAAACATAACTTAAACCATAAACAGAGAGTGTGTGCATTTACCATCAGAGGGGTCCTCAAGCACTAGGCTCTCCAGCGCAGACCACTCGGTGTTCAGTCTCTTCATTAGCTTGTAGGCATTCACAGGGTGAGCCAGGAAGCCCTCAGGATCGGATGTGGAGGCTCGCGTCAGGGCATCCAGTTTACTCGCCCAACTAAAACCAAGAGCAACCAGTTGATCCATTTATCCGTTTTCATTCAGTAAAATAAATGTGGATTCCACTTAGATCATCCTCGACACAATACTCCAACTTAATTGTACTCTATACTCTAACTTAATTACATGGCATTAAAATGAGCCTGAGCATACTATGAAGTGCGCACATCCAAAAAAGTGTTTTAGCAGGTGCCAAATCAAAAAGGGCATACAAGTGAAAAAGTGAAAAAGACTTGCACACTGCCTTTGAACGACTCAACTTTTAATAGAAAAAAAGACAGATGCCTGAAGAAGATCGTAAGATCGAAACGTTGTGTCTTTTTTCTATTAAAAGTTGAGTCGTTTAAAGGCAGTGTGCAAGTCTTTTTCACTTTTTCATTAAAATGAGCCTGCCCATTCTTTTTTTCTTTTTTGTCTGTACTGAGCATGAAAAAAAATAGTCAATTGTTGACTTAGGAAAGCTAAGATAACCCTGTGTCACCGAACTAGGGGTGACCCTCAGGATGAGGGGTGGTAAACATTTCTTATCTCTGTTAAAAAAACAGATGGTTAGGTGATCACTGGTGGGTGACAACTTGTGATTTTCCATGGGTGTGTGTTAAGGGTATAAGGCAGGGGTCTCAAACACCCGGCCCGCGGGCCAAATCCGGCCCGCGTCCTGCCCAATTCCGGCCCGCGACGTATGACAAAATAATAATGTAATCCGGACCTTGAAGCTATTAATTGCGACAAACAACGATACTGATTAAAATAGACGATAGATCCAGGTACGGTGACAAATCTCATTTGTAGGCCTACTCTGCTCCACTATGTGCAAGACATCCAGAGCTTGATTCAAACCCAAAATCGCTGCGCAAAGTTTTCAGGAAATACTTGTATTACACGCGAGAAACACAAAGACGTGCATTTGTAATGACGCGGAAGCGATAAACCTGCTTAAATATGTTCATCCAGTATTTAGTGAAAGGTGCATAATTTGAGGTGCTTGCCATCCAGTGACAAATTAGATGGGTAAATTTACCCCCTTCATAGACTTTTGTTTTACTCAAAGATTTTTACATTTACAGTAGGACTTTATCTCTGACCACTTTCAAGCAATGGCCTTTTGAAATTTTGATATAAAAATCCAATGGTGTTGCTTTCTTAACCCTGATGCCTAGTTTGCCAGGTTTAAAAAAAGTTATGAGAGGAAATATTTTTATTTGGTGTGAAACACACACACATACCTGTTTTTATGTTTTTCATTTATTTTATAATTTGTATTAATATTTATTTTATCATTATTTTATTTATAAGCTAAGGTTGCTAGCACAGGTGTCTAAAACTAGATAAAAACACTTGCACTTCTGTTTGCAGTTTTGTGTGGTATTTGAAAAAAAAGAACATTGCATTTTCAGAAATAGCCGGCCCTCCAATCAGATGACGTTGGCAGAATTGGCCCCCAGCTCATTTGAGTTTGAGACCCCTGGTATAAGAGTTGGCTTCACCCACAGATGGGTGGGCTTGTTACTTTGACATTTCATGTGGGTAACATGCTCCCGGCGTCGTGAATAAAGCTGCAGTCTCACACCAGTTGTCTTGAATTAATTTTGACCACACCCTCTCTACCGTCTTCTTTTTCTATGACTTGACCCCACACCCACAGGTGTGGCTAAATGGGGCCCCAAATGTTCACTGCTTCCCTACCTTTTGACAGCTGCAAGTTTGGACTCCTCAGCTTTGATGTACTCTTTCAGGGACTGTACCAACTCCCTCTCCGTGAAGATTAGGTCTGTCATTTGCCCTGTGGGAAGGGGTGGGAAACAACCAATGAAAGAATGTAGATAGGGATCTATTCCAACTGTCTGGCCTCCAGCCTAATGGCTGCAGTGCAACCTGCACCTACAGAAAGGCATAGATTACACTGTAGGTTCTCAGAGAACACAGTACAAATATGACAGTAACACGACAGTAAACCTCATGCCCAGCCGATCCAGAGTGGCCTATTGTCCCGGAAAGCCTTTCACAAACCACTGTGACTAATATGGGAATCACTTTTGTTCTACATTCTCTCTCCACCCATAACTACGGTGTACTACGGTATTTGTGATTGTATACAATCACATTTTCCACTCAACCAACTGTGAATAACGTGAGCCAAAGAGGTAAAAGTACTGTGGAACAACGGATATTTGGAGGTTAGCCTCGCTTGGTAAACACTAACATTTGAAAAGCAGTAAATTCAAAAATGTGATTTCTTTTGCTAAACAAGCTATTTATACCATTTGGGTGTGTATGTGTGCGCCTGTTTACGAAAACATAAAAGCTAAGGCCATTTCATGTCAGTGTCAGCTGAAATTTGAACTGCCCATTATTACAATTTCCTTTCAAATCATGTCATGATAACACATAGCAAAAATTGCATTGTGCTATTTGATACTTGTTCACTGCTGAGTGGATTAAGAACAAGTTGGAGCGCGTAAGAAACTGTTCTATTCCAAGAAACTGTCATTCCAAGACAAACAACTAGCAGTGAAAAAGTCAAATAAAACAAACACATGGAGGATTAGACTTTTTATAAGTCATTAAGGCATGACAAAACACTCAGGGATGTACATATAACTTTACCGATGGAGGTGAACACCTCAGCATCAGTCGTCCGACAAAGACAACACAGGATGAAAACCAAGATAGCGGGACACATCTGCATTTTTTTAGCTGTATCTGCAAAGAGACAAAAAGATAGAGGAGAAGAGTGAGATAATACAGAAATCATTTCAATCAAGTGTGACATCTCCACATCCCAGACAAGTGGGATACCAACTGAGTGGATGCTGATCTGTGACATGCTGCAGCTAGCCAGAGGGTTGGGCATGAAAGGGCATCTCACACTGGAATGTGTACATATTTAAAAATATGAATCTGTTGCTAAGCATATTTACAAACATGTACCCTAGGAATACACATAATGAAGTCGATTCCTCCTCTCTCAAACTAATGTCCTCCTTCAATTCATGACATCATGTGTTAGACCATAATAGTTCCATAACGGAACTAAGTCTGGAGCTGTCTTTACACAGCTGGTCTGCTGTGTGTCTGCTGTGTGTGTGTGTGTGTGTGTGCATGTGTGTGTCTGTGTGTGTGTGTATGTGTACGTGTGTGTACGTGTGCATGCGTGTGTGCCTGTGTGTGGGTGGGGGCAGTCTGGGGGGGGTGGGGCTCTTGCTCATCGCTCTCGCAGACTGAGAGGGGCTATTAGTTTGTGGTGGAGGGAGGCTCTGTGCTGCCTTCAGTAAACGTGGCTCCCCGGGAAGTGGAGTCTGAACAGTGCATCACTGCTATGAGTTCCCCCTGCCATGACTAAACAACATTCCAACATGTGAAGAAAACCAGGATGTTCTAGCTATACTGAAAAGTACTTCTCAGAGTTGTATCATCTGATAGCATCGTCCATCTGCTGACCAAACCCACTGACACAATGTGGTGTGGAGCTGATTGGCGCTGTGTTCTGATGGCCCAGTTTGCTTTGGGACAGGCAAGCTGTCAGGCTGCAGTGCAGCTGCTCCGGCACATTCTAGTGTGATGACTGTTTACTTCAGAGTCTGTGTGCGTGTCTGTGTACTTAACAGCATGCTTCAGCTCACTCCACCAATACACTCCTCACTTTCACCTCCCCGCTAGCCCTAGCTTGTTTTCGCTGCTTAATTAAGGATTAACAGCACACTTGTTAAAGTATACATTATAACACAGCTCTTTGTTCTCTCTCTCTCTCTCTCTCTGCAGCACACGCATTTTCAAATTTACACACAGGCACTGGGCCACGGCCAATCAGAGGGCAGGTCCCGCCCTTCACTATCTTCTCTGTGTTTAAACTACGATATTGGCCAAATATGTGTCTGTTATTGAACCAAAGGTAGAGTTTCAATGCGGACACTTTTTCCTCTCTCGAATAGCTGGTCGCACCGGTGCAACCTCTGATTTTTTTTAGTCGCACTTTTGAAAAATTAGGTCGCATATGCGACCAAATTGGTCGCACTCTGGAGCCCTGTAAATTCTACAAAAGCTCTCTGCAACTTCCAAAAGCCCCATTACATTTTGGAGAGCTCTCAAGTCAAGTCAAGTCACTTTATTTGTATAGCACATTTAAAATCAACAGGATTTGACCCAAAGTGCTTTACAGGTAAGGCAGAGAGGTAGTTATCTGTGCACACATAGGTAAAACAGGAACCCAGAATTATAATAGGATACAAAGAAAAGACTAGAAGGATAGAAATAAAATACAGTGCAACTGGAAGTTTTCAGACCCTTTCAAGTGTTCCACATTTCACATCAATCTACACACAATACTCCAACACTCCACAAAAAAGCAGGTGTTTAGAGTGTTTTGTACATTTATAAAAAATAAAAGTCTGAAATATTACACTTATATAAGTATTCAGACCCTTTGTTATGACGCTTGCAATTGAGCTCTGGTGCATCCTACTTCTATCAATGGTCCTTGAGAAGCTTCTACAACTTGATTGGAGTCCACCTGTCCCTAAATGAATTCACTGGACATGATTATGAGAGGCACAGATCTCTTTATATAAGGTCTCACAGCATTGAAAGTGCCCAAGAGCACGGTAGCCTCATAATGGCCACTATGAAGGAGATCCAGAGTTCCTTTGAGAAGATGAGAGAAGCGTAAAGAAGGACAACCATCAGGGCAGCTCTCCACCAGTCAGGCCTTTATTGTAGAGGCCTTTATAACAGGCCAGATGGAAGCCATTTTTTGCCAGGAGTTTGCCAAAAAGCACCTGAACGACTCTCAGACCATGAGAAGTAAAATCATCTGTTCTGATGAAATGAAGACTGAACTATTTGGCCACAATTCCCAACGGTGTGTGTAGAAACCAGGCACTGAGCTGCCCTGATGGTTGTCCTTTATGCTTCTCTCATCTTCTCAAAGGAACTCTGGATCTCATTCATAACGACCATTGGGTCCTTGGTTACCTGTCTGACCAAGGCCCTTCGTCATGGATTACTGGGCATTTCATAACTTCCATTTGAGAATGGTGGAAGCTACCGTGCTCTTGAGCACTTTCAATACTGCGTAAACGTTCTTGTATCCTTCCCCAGATCTGTGTCTTCACACAACCCTGTCTCGCAGGTCTACGGATAATTTTCTCGACCTCGTGGCTGAGACCCCGTTTACACGAAGGGAAAACGCAGATATTCCCCTGCGGTTTGGCCTCTCGTTTACACCAAAACCCCGTTTTTTATCACAGAAAACGATTATTTCTAAAACCTCCGGCCAAAGTGGAGATTTCTGATTATGCCGGTTATGTGCTGCCGTGTCAACAGGGATAAACGGCGTTTTAGCTTCTTAAATGTCACATTATGCGCCAGAAAATCCTTAACGTCATGTGAGCGCCTGATGTTTACAGTTTCTTTGGCTACTGATCAGGATTATCATAGATGCTGTTAAGGTGCTACTAATTTTTACTTTTGTGCAAACGCTTCTGGCCTGTTTGCATTTGCAACAACTGCTCTACATGGAGGAGCAGAGGCGAAGGATCGCACGGAGGTCACTCTGACATACACCATCAACTGTGAGACCTTATGGACCCTTTCAAGAGAGTTCCATTCTCAGCATCATAGTTGGCCCCACAAGACTTCCTTTTTAACATTCCATATGTTATCTTAATGCAGAGGAAGTAGATTGGGGCCCAAATAAAACGTTCAAGCATTGTTTTTGTTTTTATTGTTGAAAGGGTCTATAAAAAGAGATCTGTGCCTCTCGTAATAATCAGTGAATTCATTTAGGCACAGGTGGACTCCAATCAAGTTGTAGAACCATCTCAAGGACCACTGATAGAAGTGTGCACCAGAGCTCAATTTGCAAGCATCATAAGAAACACCTGTTTTTTGTGGAGTGTTGGAGTATTGTGTGTAGATTGATAAGGGAAACAATGAATTAAATCAATTTTAAGATGAGTCTGAACATAACAAAATGTAGAAAACTTGAAAGGGTCTGAAAACTTTCCAGTTGCACTGTCAGTTCAGGTAGCAAGGCATAAAAGATCAATTCCAAAAATAGAGATGATGTGCAATAAAATAAATAAGCATTTATAATAACAATAGAGCAGAATAAAAACAGTAAAGCAAAGTTAAACCAAGGATGCCCCCCCAATAAGGGCACATTTGGTTGGTTTAATTGTCCTTAACAGGAATTCACTAGGGCAGCAAATGAGCCTCACTTGCCACCAAGTGTCACCAACTGAACACAACACAAAACATGTAGGCCTTATTATTTTCACAAAGTAATAAAAATGCCTTGAATCAATAGGCAAAGTACGCCCGAACCTCCAGTTACCCTAGGGCCTCATAACATTGTATGAAATAGGCTACTGACAGCTAACGGTGTGAACATAAAGGTACACGTAGACGTGTCCACGAAAAGATTTAATTTTCAAGTTTCCCCTGCAAATTGTCCAAACAGTTCTCTGCCTAATAAGGATAACAACTGGCCATTCAATTAAAAGGTAATAACGGTATTATAATAAATAGTATTTGTTAGAATAGGGCTATATTTCAAGCATTGAGTGAATGTTTTACTGGACTGCTGATTATTCTATTCTATTAATGTGTTAACTAGTCTATACTGACATAGCCTAGCCTACTCTACAAGTAGTAATTTTATCTGATGACGTGATATGTGTCTAAAACCTAGCCTTCAACTTCACATCACGGGCAACAAGGGAAGAGCATGGTTGGTGCCGCCGTCTTCAGTATCGACATCGCCGTGATTTTGTAGCCTATCCGAGCCAGCTATGAACATATAAAACTTTAGGCTACATAAGAGACCTGTTTGATTAAATTAGAACCTACATACGTAGGCCACCTTGATGGAGACTACTTACAGTCACAGCCTAACCCGTTAAAAAGTTGTTGACTATGTTGAAAGAAACATGTTACAACGGATCATAAAGGGCTCGCCAGAAAGCAACAATGTTGCAACCTTCAGAGCAAGTGTATGTTCTTACCGTACAAAGCCTGGACTCTGCAACAAATAATGCTTGTGAATTCTGCGCGTGCAGTTGAGTACCTAGGATACAAATTTCCGATCTGAAATTTTCGAGAAGCTCGCTGATTTTCCCCCTGCCACGTACTGAACTCTGGCGCTACTCTACTAATAAACGCGCACTGACATTCTCAACATACCCACGTATTGCCATCGATATTACATGTTCGACTTGAATCACGTAGCCTCACGTGAACGTCGGTTAGCAGCCACTCTTATTTTCTTCTGAATAGTACAGGAAGGCAATTGAGTCCGTGGTCGCATACGTGTAAGATAAATGTAGGATATTTACTGAGATTGTTAAAATTAGTCTTTTTTTCTTTGATCCTTTATACTATTGCTAGCCTTGGGCTACTGCAAATGTTCGTCGCTGTTTAGTGGTCCTGTGTAGCTAGCCTATAAACGGGTTTGTCTGAAGGAACCGACATGCAGAAAATGTGAATAGTATACAGTTGTCCTACGTTTCAGTCAGTGCAGACATCAACTTAAAATTAGGCTATCTGACGTCATTTACAATTTTTCACTCATGTTTGCAGACATATTTGCAGAATTACGGTAATACACGCCATGCTGGTTCGCACGTTTACATTTCCATGAGCTGTGGTCCGCCTTCATCCAAAGAGGCCATTACAGAACACTCACCTCATCGGTAGGCTTAGGCCATAGACATAATATACATAGACGCCGCATCGACCGCTACTCCTTACTAGCGCTGACGAGATTTGGAGCCGCCATCTTGGACCGGTCATCCACTCCACTCAGTGTAATCTGTTTGGCAGGTGAGATGAGCTGTCAACGCACTTAATTAATCATATCTCACTGAATACCGAACAGATTCTCACGCGGTTTTTTTGCTGCAAAGGTCATACATGTAGCTATGATACAGGACACATGATTTAGCGTATTTTAATATTCATAGTGGGTTTAACAGTAATAGAATATTCTGATATATGATATAAAGTGACCTGACGTCCGATATCAAAACTGGGAACATAATCCATGTTTGACAGCATAGACAAAACTAGTTTGATACAAGTTTAATGAGTTAAATATAGTTCACAGTTGACAGAAAAGTTCCATCAACAGCATTATTCACAGTCCACAGAAAGGTTCCATAAACATTTAAGTGAGATCAGTGCCATTCAGACATCTGAGGGGTATTCCAAGTAGGCCTATGTGGTTTTAGTGACAAACTTGGGTAAATTGACTCAGAATAAGTTGTAAACCTCCCAGTAGAAAAGCTGTATGATACAGGAAACATGGTTGTGTGTATTTTAATATTCATAGTGGGCTAAACAGTAATAGAATATTCTGATATATGATATATTATAAAGTGATGACATCCAATATAAAAACTGGGAACATAACTAATCCACGTTTGACAGCATAGACAAAAACTGGTTTGATACAAGTTTTAATGAGTTAAATTTACAAAAAAATCCATTAACATTTTCAGTTCAGTGCCATCAAAAAATAAAGTGATGAACAGACATTGGTGTGGCATAAAGGAAATGGAGTAACTGGGTTCAATATCAACAGCATTTGTTAGACAAGTTCCATAAATATTGTAAAGTGCAAGTTTGTAGGTTTGTTTCTGATCCTTAAAAACAGACATTGGTTTGGCATAGTAAGTGTAACAGTTCATCAATTCAAGACAAAAGGTGACTTGTCACTTGTACAGTGTCAATGGGTTCATCAACAGCATCTGTTATTTATAGTTCACAGAAAGGTTCCAGCCCCAATGAAGAGATTAAATAAAAAGGAATTAAGAAACATTTTAGAAACTGCTAAGATCAACCCGTTCATTGCAATCAGTAAAGAATCAGGGAGTGTCTTCACAGGCTCAGTGAGACAGAGTTACCGTCATGCAGTTGGTTCTATGATTTCGACAACTGGTGCATGTCATTTTGTATGTTCCCACCTTGCTAAAATCGCTTGGGTACACTTTGGCTGAGAACAAAAGTGCTTCAGACAGCAGGTGGGCAAATAAGATGGCATAGTAAACTGGGTAAACTCCATAAAAAAGGACTGAGTCAACCAGACGATGGGAAAATGGGACACAGAGTGGCGAATGCAGGTGGAGCTCATAAATCAAACATTCAGTCACAGTGTAGCAGATGCCCTGCAGTACTGCAATGAAGAGCTGCACCTTCCTCAGTTCCAGGGGTGTGAGGAGACCGTTCAGTTCATTCACAGTCTTCTTGAACAAGGCAGTTGTTCTGGAGAGATACAAAATAATAAATAACGAATTAAAAGGAATTTGAGAGGCATCTTATTCTTGTTAGGGTAAATGACATGTGAATAATACAGTGTTGGGCAAGCTACTTCGACATTTTAGTGAGCTAAACTATCAGTTACTCTGCCATGAATAAAACACTACACAAAACTACCACCCAGGCAAATGTATTAGTAGCCTAACACAAACACAGCAGTAGGCTAGTTCACTACATAGGAAGCTACTTTAAATTGTGCTAATTTCACATGACAAGAAAAGTGTAGCTTGTCTGGCTAAGCTACTTGATAAATAAAGAAGTTGAGCTATTGAAAAGTTACTTTATTCAGGAAATAGTGAGGCTACCACCAACACACTTAGGCTACAAGTAGCAGCTAGCGATTGCCCAATAGGCTAGTCTGTGCCACTTGTGTAAAATTCGCCGGCCAAATCTAGTACGATTTATTTCTACAATAGCCTTCTTGTGTCAGTTGTAATCTAAGTCAGTGTTATGGAATATGACTTATCAAGTCTCAGTTCATAGCCGGGTGCAGAGCCATAGAGATTTCTCTCTATGGCCGGGTGAACACCGAGTAAACATGGCCTAGCTAGATGGCTACGATTTTCATACAGTAATATCAAAGATTGCTCCTTCTCAGCTCTGGTAATATTCTATTCACAAAATACAACCAATGGTACGGTTATGTTAAATCTTACTTGTGAAAAGTAAATCCCCCGAGTATGGTCCGCCGATTTAAGAAGGAACATGCTGCACAGTGCTGTCATCTTGTGTCTTCTGCTGCAACGCAACGAGGAGTATGACCGGTCTAAGATGGCGGCCGCATTTCTTGTTTCCAGCAGCCAATGCGGCGTCTATGTATATTATGTCTATGGGCTTAGGCTACTATATCCTTTTTGGTATTTTGAGTGTGAAGTAAAAATTGTAAATGCCTTTAAAGTTAAATATTTGCATTGCCTTATATAACTTTGTTTTTCTGTAATTGAAAGCAACAAATGGCCAGATTCTAAACAATGGCCTACTAAAACAAATTGCACTTAGCCAGGCCTATTATAGGAAGCATAATAGACCACACAGTGGTAGAGTTAGTTTAACGTGTAACATTCATTTAGCATTCAAAAAACAGGGAGGAGACAAACGTCCCTCATGTAGCCGACAAGGCTTGTTTTTTAAATACCTTTAGCTATTTTTTGTCATGATTTTTCCGACCAGTTAACCACCTTATTAAATCAAACCATAACCCTCACATGCCACAAGCCTTGTTTTTCAAATGTAGGCTACCTTTTCTCTAAAAAAAAATAAATACATTTTTCCCTATGCTCCCTGACCAGCTGACCTCATGACAAGACCAACTGTGCAAGTTGATGTTGATGTCTGATATGCAGTCAACTCTTCAGGGAGCATAATGAATTTGCATTTTGGCAAAATGTTTCACTAAGGAATCGTATGAATGCCATATTTGAAGAACAAGTTGTGACATGTGAGGGCCATTAATCTCTTTGGTGCACAGTTGGTTTGATGTAATGAGGTCAACTGGTCAGGGAACATAACATACATACATCAGGTAGCAACATAGTTAAAAAAAACAGTAAAAGGTAGATGTGAAAAACAAGCCTTGCAGGGCACCACATCAGGGACATTAGACTCCATGTTGTTTTTATTTGGAACCACTTTACCACGGTACAGACCTCACAGGCCATTGAATCTTTCTGAGAAATGAAGGCCATTGCACATGTGAGAAATAGTTAAAAACTGAAGATCACATACAATGGAAGGTTCTCCAACACACATATTGCACACTGCCCTCTCCCCACATACACAGCACACTATCCCATCTCCCCTGTCATCCCCCCAACACACACACCAAGACCCCTGGCAGTTGGGTTAGCCCCTTGAGCCGTGGATCTGCCCAAGGTTTCTTCCTTGGTAAAGGGAGTTTTTCCTTGCCCCTGTTGCTCTTGGGTGCCCCCCCCAATCCCAATCATCCCCCACCTTTCTTATGCAGCCCTTGCCCCCCCATAAATGCACAAATAGGCTGACACCAGACATAATTTCACTGCATTTCTTACTTCCAGTAACTATATGTGACAATAAACTTCCTTGTATCCTTGTATCCTTGTATGCTGGTTTATAATCCCTTCACAGAAGAGCATAAACCGGGTTCAACCAGAATGGAGAGTAGAGTGGGAGGCGCTGCAGTGTACAACTGGCCATGAGGACAAATACAAGACTGTAGTTTGGGAAATGTACAGCACGCCTCATTAATTAGTGTCCACAGAACACAGTGTCAACTTCAACAGAAGAGGTAACTTCAGGATGCTGGCCATCTGGCCATATCAGACTGGCCAATAAAAAGAAAAGATTAAGATGGACAAAAGAACAGTGGACAGAGCAGAAGAAGAGTGGGAAAAGGGTTATAGCGAAACATAGGCTTATTTAATACCCTGGGTTTTCCCATGCTGCCTTTTATTCACGCTGCTAGGCAGCCTGGATTCCATGGACTTCGTTTTCACCTCAACGAAGGAACCAATCACAGAACGGAGGGGGGGCAGCAAGACGATGACTACACGCCGAAGCGGTTATGAGCTACGTACAGACGCATTTGATAGACATTCGTATCTCCCAATAAACAGCTCTGTGCATTCGTAAACCACATTTCAAATACAAGAAAATGAATGTCTAGTTCCCAGTCCCCATCTCAATGAGATGAGATTTGGCGTTAGCCCGGCTACTTATTTAAGATGTTCAAACCACAAAGAAAAACATCTGTGAGACACATATGAGGAATGCTTGACTTCATTGTAAAGCATGGTGGAGACAACATGGTGGTTCATGGTGCTTTGGTGGTGTATTTGTATATCACAGGTTTTCAACCAGTGGCCTGTGGTCCCTGATACAGTAAACATTAAATAATGTAGGTTTTTTTTTTATTCAGCAGTAGCCCTCGGGTTACTTTCTTAGTCAGAACCAGTGGAACACCCGTGTTGTAGGAGGAAAGGGATCTTGAAGGAGGATATCACTCCAGTTTGCAAGGCCCAGTGGACAGTGCTTGCATTGAAGCCATTTCCTCACAAAAGGACAATGACCCAAAGTAAAGCTCCAAACTATGCAAGACTTATGTAGGGAAGAAGCTGTTAGTTAGTATTCTGAGTAACCCCACACTTTTGAACAGCAGATCATATCTTAGCATAAACTCAGCTTATCATCATCTCGGCTACATTTCTTTTAAGCTTTGCAGTCCTGCAAGAACCTCTCTCTGACTTCCAATGGCCATAGGGCAGCCGTAGCCTACTGGTTAGCGCTTCGGACTTGTAACCGGAGGGTTGCCGGTTTGAACCCGTAGGCACGGCTGAAGTGCCCTTGAGCAAGGCACCTAACCCCTCAGTGCTCCCCGAGCGCCGCTGTTGTTGCAGGCACTGCGCCGGGATTAGTGTGTGCTTTACCTCACTGTGTGCTGAGTGTGTTTCACTAATTCACGGATTGGGATAAATGCAGAGAGCAAATTTTCCTCATGGGATCAAAAGAGTATATATACTTATACTTAGTGCAAAAATAACATTGGAAAAAGGGAGCTCTTAGCAGCAGAATGAGGACTGAAATATGAATAATCATCCAGGTACCCAGATTTGAATGTAACTAGAGGGATCCTCTCTGACACAAGAAAAAGTCAAAGAAGTCTAGAATATGAAGCTGCATGCAAGTCCTGCATACCTTGTGAATTAGAAGTACTGTTAAAATCGTAAATTGCTTGAGTTTGCGAGAGGGTGGAATGGAATGGGGCCTCAATCAAGGACAGAAAGTCTATTGCCATTGGCTAATTAATTATTTTAATTGCTGTCTAGCTGATATGCTATCTATAGAAGAACTGGCAGAGTGTCATTTTCAAAGAAGAATGAAAACACAAAATTCATTAGCTATTTGGATAAAAAAAAACAATACAATGAATAAATCAAGAACAAAACTTGAAAATAAAGAAAAATATTTAAAATATAGAAGAGAGACATTTGCAAAAACACAGATCAATGCATAATCATTCTATCTGACATTTTTGTCAAAATTAAGTTATTGAGATATTCTGTGACAATTCATAAGGTGAGGTGTTTCTTGAGTATGCATTTTTGAACGTTATATCTAAAGAGGCTTGTTTTATCAAAAAAACTCTATGGAATTCTAAAAATGTTGAAGCTCCATATCAATATCTCAGAACTACTCAGAATGCAGATAAAACCTTATAATTCCCAAGGGCCTCACCAGGAAAATAAAGGAAACACACTTCCTAGCTACCCACTGTACGTCCATTAGACAAGGAGAACATAAGCAGTTTCAGTTTGACACCAGGTACATGCTAATTCAGTGGGTATCACCTCACCATTCCTCAGACTCATTCAGAGGGTATCACCTCACCATTCCCCAGGACTCCTCGCCCACTGGGATCCTGGGATCACACCAGCTCCACTGTATTCAAGCTCTGGTGCATTGGGTTCAACCTGATTTGTGGGCGGTAACCAGGGGAAGCACTCTATTATCTGGGATAATATATCCCAGTCTTATAAAGCTATTGTGTTTTTAGTATAAGTATAGTCTACAATGCCTTGAAGGTTCTTGGCATTTGAGCTCAACAGACAATGAAATTACACTCCCCAAAATGTGTTTTGGATAAGAAATGCAGACACTTTACACATGGTAGATAAACTAAGCCTATGAATAAAGGATAGGCTACTAACCGTGGTTCAGCGCCATTGTAAATCTACAAATGTGTAATATTCAGCTATCCTTAAATATGAACATGAACATTGTGATCATGACACTACGTTGGCCTCACAAGATTGGCCAGGTTTCGCCTACACAAATGTTGAGAGAAATGGTCAGTTGAAGATGGAAAAGGTTTTTGGTTTAGAGATATACGGCTCTGCGGAGATCAATGTTATATTGCCATCTAGTGGACGTTTTTTATTTTTTATTTATACCACTACAATGATGCATTGTGACAGCCTACTACTGCAGCCTATGCCAGTGCACCAAGTCGAGTGTCTTCATCTCCTAGCTAAATCTTAAAGCCTGCTTCTCTGTTCACATTGCCAAATATTGTGGCCTTCCCTGGATCAGAGATTGTGCAGCAGGTGGTTAAACACTACTGTCACACAACTAACCTAACTCAAACTAGAAAGAAAACATGAGACGTATGACTATGATGTATTGTCACTATTAATTATAGAGATATAGCATACACGACTTTTAGCCCTTTTAGACCCTTTCTGACATTCCATGATCGCCCATGGTGAACGTGCGTCTCCGATGGTACAGTAGGAGACGCTCACGCTGTCACATTACTCACGACCCACAGCCTGAACCCAGGACTGCCTACTTCCCAGTATCTACTGAGGTGAACGTGACTTCCTCTGTCGTCTTAAACCTCTGTGATTGGCGTTGGAATCATCCAATGGTAATCTACGCCAGGAGAGCAGTGGGCGTTGTAAACTGACTCCACAAGCACATGAAATCCTCACTGCGTTAAGGTCATTCACAGTTGGGAAGTGCCCATCTGCAACGGAGGCTGAGAATACAAGGGAACACGGCAGCGCAAAGAACAAGTTAACATCCAAAATGTCTCTGTCAAATAAACTCACTTTGGATAAGGTGGACGTGAAGGGCAAGCGTGTCATCATGAGGTAGGAATATCTAACGGGGTAACGTTATAGGCTAGATGGACGTCGGTTTGCGAATTTGGTGTAGATTTAGAAGCTTACGTCCACTAGTTGCCCCTATTTTATGGAATCCGATGTTAACTTAGTTGCCATTATCTTAACTGTAAGGCAATTTGATGCATAAGACCACTTTAGCATCCTTTTTGCTTTTAGTACAACACATCTAGTTGTGACGTTAAACTTACCGGAAGTGGATGGTGTGTCGAAAGTCACGTTTTGCCAATGTCTTGAATTTATAGACTTACTGAGAGTTAAGTTACATCGACATACATCGTCTGCTAAAGCCTAAAGAGCTGACTGTATTTTGCATTCAGAGTCAAGAGCAAAGTGAAAATGGACACCCATGTTTTCTAAATGTCAGACGGCCACTGCGTGTGCCCATGCCATGGTGCAGTAACTTCCTTGATATGACCTGTTTGGTAAAGGAATGCTACCGCGACTATAATTTGCCATTTTTGAATATACATGGCAAGATGATGTTTTATTTGACTTTTACATTGTATGCATCGGCGAAATGTAGGCCATTTTAGCAGTTTACCAGATAAGATTACGACATCGCGAATGAATGACGTTTTCCTTGTCGAATGCTTATGAAGCACTGGACATGGTAGGTCCTTCCCCAGTTTGGTGCTGAATCTGTGTCGGAAAATACATCTGATACTGTAGTCCACACTCCATCTCGCACCTTCTGCAATCAGATCACGCAGATAATGCAGATATATAATATGTGTCTGTCTTTGCTCATTAATGGTAATACTTAGTTAATAACCATACCATTGGTGGTTAAAATAGTAAAAAAAAAGCCCCAACATTAGATTAACGTTACTACTTCAACATCAGATGGAAGCAGTGCGCCCTGCAGGATGGGGGAGTGTTTCTGGTTTACGTAATCGGTGGTTGCCCGGAGTGACTGTGCGAACGTGCCTCGGTGTGTGTCTGACTCAAAACCCATGGAGGTGCTTGGCGTCTCAAGTAGCGGTGTGACACATACATAGTACCGAACCGTTATCTGCACGCTCCATGGGATTAGCACCAAAATCCCTTCGACAAAGACGGTTCTAGTTGTCACGCCTCTTCTCTGTCAATCAATAATGATCAGTAGTCCCCTGGGGTTCGATCACTGGCTGAAAAAAGTAAACAATTCACAGTCAATATTGTTCCAAAGTCCTATGCAATAGAAGTGTAGAGATTCACTCGGGCCAGTGCAAAACGCACTTGCTCACACATCCAATGGCCCTAGTACATAGTGGGTGCATTGAGTCCTCTGCATTTCGTCACAGCCATGCATGCCATGCTTATCCCCAGGTGTGAATTCAAACTAGATGTTTTAATGTCTTAATGTTTACAATTAGAAGGCTTATGGAGATCAGGGCGCTGGTGCGTGTGAGGGGCGGCTGATTTTTCAGTTCTAAATTTTCACGATTGAGGGGAAATGTGCAGCTATTGGCAGACGGTGTGTACGCCTAATGAAGGGACATGTTTGATCTCCCTCTTATGAGTTTAAGTGAAGTCACTTTAAATAAACAGCCAAACAAAGGCCTCTATATTTTTTGTTCTGTGTGTGTTTAGTGATATGAGTCAAAATGCATAGTAGTTTCCATGTCCTGTGTTGTTCCTTGATGATGCATGTGCTGCATTGGGAAATGCTGAGTCAGAGATGAGAAGTGACACAGCACTCTTAGTCATTAGGCGTCCTTATGTCTGCTGTCCCTTTGAATGGAGTGCATTTGCAGCAAGCTATAGTAAAATGAATCTTGTACCAGTTTCTGCTGGTGCTGTTCTGATATCAGTGTGATGATGGAATTTCTCACTGTTTATTAAGGGTTGATTTCAACGTCCCCATGAAGGACAAGAACATCACCAACAACCAGAGGTAGGTGTTAACAAAGTCTCATGACCTCAACAGTTTTAAAAAAAAATAGTTGATATTTCACCTCTTAATGATGTACTCTATATAAAGGGGTGTCTGTAACTAAAAGATGTTTGTGTTCCCTCCAGGATCAAAGCTGCCGTTCCCTCCATCAAGCACTGCCTGGACCACGGAGCCAAAGCAGTGGTTCTGATGAGCCATCTGGGCAGGCCTGATGGAAACCCCATGCCTGAGAAGTTCTCCCTGGAGCCAGTGGCTGCTGAGCTGAAGACATTGCTGGGCAAGTAAGTGGGGGAACCTGAGGCCGCAAACACAAGCATTTACTCATAATAATACATGTTTTTTTTGTCCTGGTACATCACGGTTATACATATTTTACTATTAGGCTACTTTACAGTCTAGTTATGTTAACAATGCAGTGTGTGTGTGTGTGTGTGTGTGTGTGTGTGTGTGTGTGTAGTGTGTTGATACTTCCTCATTCTGATAAACCAGTAACCCAGAAGTTTGATGTTCTAGTGCTTGATAAGTTCTAAGCAATCTCATGATTCTTTGTGTGTCATAGCGTTTGTTCTGCTCTGTGTATATTCACACAGGGATGTCAAGTTCCTCAAGGACTGCGTTGGCCCTGATGTCGAGGCGGCTTGTGCAAATCCTGCTGATGGTTCCGTTATCCTGCTGGAGAACCTGCGGTTCCACGTAGCAGAGGAGGGCAAGGGCAAGGACGCCTCTGGAAACAAGGTAATTGGCACGACTTCAGCTCAACTTGCACAGAGCCCTGCAGCTAGTTAATGGACAACAGAAGAGAAACCTCCAGACTTTTCTTTGGGTTTCCCCAAGCTGCCAAGGCAATACCACTATTACTTTCTTGGCCCTACTGATTGCACCAAAATTTAACTGATGTAGTATCAGGTGCTTATGATCGAACTGACATAGAGAAACACAGACTGTCATTTATGGTCTTCACGTGTGTTTGAGGGACAGTACCTGATTGGCACAAATGCTAAAATGTAGTGACTTTTAAGGGGCATTCACCACACATTTGCTTTCCTTAATACAGCCTATAGGAGAGTGGTGCCAAGTGCCAAATTGCTCTTCAGCAAAGCAGAGTACAGTAAGGCTGCTCCTGATAACGTTGACTTCTTGACATTTGTCTGAAGGTTAGAATAGTAGGCTGGGTCAGAGCGTGTTGCTTTTCCTGTCCACTGAGCCCCAGCTGGTATTCCACTCCCATGTAGTTGACTGGAGGGGGGCGGTTGGAGAGCGGAGAAATGTCTGGTTCTCTGACCTTTTGCTGAGTTCACTCACTGGAAGGCTGCATGCCTGGCCTTGGTGAACCATTGAACTTCTGCACACGAGCATGTCACAGGCCCTTGACCTTTCTGTTACACTGGGTTGAAGGGTCACACCCTTTCCATGCTAAATAACAGAGGTAACTCTGCACTGAATGTTAAAGGGGAAATCATAATGGTCTACAGGGGATCATTTACCAGGAAGATATATCCCAAGTAAAAAGTGTAATGCTTCATCAATACAATTGACATATGACATGGCGAGATGACCTTCACATAATTTAAATGTTATGAGTCTCATGTGACTGTTACTGACTCTTACTGTGATCATAAAATAAGTAGAGATTTGCACATGGGGCCTGCAGTTACGGGCCAGCGGTGTGAAGAAACCTTTCTGTTAACTTCAAGATCTGAAGAGGATTTCCCAGCAAAGCTACTTCTTGTGAAATGTGTTTGGACTTTATAATCTATCTGTGTATGTGCACCATTGTTTTTCAGGTGTGGTGTGTACTGCATCATGGTAGAGTTGAGACTAAAATTGAGTTTTTTTTTTTATCTGTATTTTGCTTCTGTCTGCTGTTAGACCAAAGCATCTCAGGAGCAGATCGATTCCTTCAGAGCCTCCCTGTCCAAGCTGGGGGATGTTTACATCAACGATGCTTTCGGCACAGCACACAGAGCACACAGGTATAAACGTACAGCGCACAACATGGAGTGATCAGGTGTAACCACAGACCCCAAAAAAAAAAAAGCCCATAAACTCCCATTCACATTAATTAGGCTTGTCACACATTCAGAGAAAGTGTAGCTGGATTTAATCTTTAAAAAAAATTGCATTGCACTTGCCTCCCTTTACTCAACAACAAGTCAAGAACACCTGATCTGCCCTTTTGCTGTTGCAGTATAATTTTGCTACTGATAATGATGCGCCATTTTCTACTTCTCTCTCATAGCTCAATGGTGGGTGTGAACCTGCCCCAGAAGGCTGCTGGCTTTCTCATGAAGAAGGAGTTGGACTACTTTGCCATGGCACTGGAGAAACCCCAAAGGCCTTTCCTGGCCATCCTTGGAGGGTAGGTAGCAACATAGCCTAGACTGGGAACTACTTTGTCAGCCCCCATCCTGATGCAAACCATTGCTTGTAGTGACAGAGCTTTCAGCCAAATTGACATTTAGAGCAGTTTGCTGTCACTTGTATGTTTTTACCTATTTCAAACAGTCTATGCTGCAATTGATCCCAACATTTGGCTAATAGATCACACCACTAGACTTCACTAAGTATAAAGTGGAATTCTGGTATTTAATAATGAAACTCAGTAAAAAGCAAATCACTACCATCATTATAATCAAGCACTATAGTTGTTTAAATTAATATGTTGGACTTTATCAACTACTCTGACAGAATTAATCTAGCTTTTACAACTAAGCAAATCTGTATGAAGAGCAAGTTATAGGTGTGATTAGCTGGAGATGCGATAGCCTTCCCTGGAAGCTATGTATGTGTCAGCATTTGGACATGCTTCCTTGGCTCTACCTAAAGAGGACATCAGTGGAGGATAAATCCCCAGTGTGCTCCAATGGCCTTCCAGGAATAGAACTCTTTATCTGGTTATGTAATTCTCCCCTCTCACTGTCTTCCTGATACTGTAGCGGGATGGCGAAGTAATATGGCAGGCTTTAAGTGTTACCTTTATTTAAGACTTTGGGTTCATGCTGAAGAGTAATCCAACACTAGCACACAATTAAAACAATCTGTTGTGTGATTTGCATTTATTTGATCTGTCTAATAATGAAGAATATAGTTTATGTGCACTTCCATGCCATGTTTAGTTGCAGTAGGTAGGGCTAAATGGATAATGTATGAACCAACAACATACAGGCCTATGCGTTTGAGTTGATTGACTTTGACTCTGTATCAAGGTCCATGTTTGTACCCGGCCTTGTGCAACAAACAGCATCTTTGAGCTTCCCTCCCCCTCATGGTCATTGGATAACAAAGGCGTTGACCCACTGTTTTTTTTCTTTTTGTCCTTTTGCTTAAAAGTACAGTGGTCTTCTAGCAAGTGTCTTTGATCACATGCTTCAGAGGTGCCTGCTGTGACCGCTGATAAAACTCTTTGTGCTATGGTGGATGTTCATACTGTCTATCATATCATGTCTACTTAAGAAAATGTCAAGGCAACTTCACTTTGTCTATGACGGCGCCACAATAAGGCAGAAAGTAAACGCAAAAATGAAAAGCTGAAAGGGGTTTATTGCTGGCTGCCCACGTTTTATTTTTTGGTGTAAGTTTTGTTAAATTATTGTCTCCTAAAAATCATCTCAGATTTAGAACTCGTTCTCTGACTCATCAGAAGGAGACCTGTACTGGCTGTAATAAAAGACTTTGTGCGCATACTTAACTTGCCGCCTTTGATCTGTTTTTTTTCTCCTCAGTGCTAAGGTCAAAGATAAGATTCAGCTGATCAACAACATGCTGGACCAAGTCGATGAGATGATCATTGGTGGTGGTATGGCCTTCACCTTCCTGAAGGTCCTCAACAACATGGAGGTGAGAGGGTGAGGAAGAATGGAAACTCCTGGGTTTGTTGTTGTACCCTCACAAGAAACTCAACTGAAGGATTCATGAATGTTTACGGAATGGTTTTACATGTGAGGCCAAGTAGCACTACAGTGATCATAGCATTTTTACATTGTAGGTTGCCCCGTTTCCTGTGAAATCATGTAGCTCTAATGTTAGGATAATTCCGGTATGTAGCACTTTGAGTCCCTTTTCTGGTTTGTTTTGGATGAACTAGAGTGGTGGACACCGAAATTTTGACGATGGGTCCTGTCTCGACTTTCTGACTTGTTTTGAATCGCCTTTGACTGGCTGGCTATGGGCATGCACAAACATGTCCTTAAAACAACCTTTAACGTTCATTTTTAAAACTGTGCAACTCACCGAGTGGTTAGTGATGTTCGTTCGGAATTATCCTTTAATGGTGCCAAATAGCCATATACAACCCGAATTCCAAAAAGTTGGGTCGCTTTGTAAAATGTGAATGGAATGCTGGGGGGCGCTGTGGCGCAGCAGGCTACAGCGTTCATACCATGAACGGCTCCGAGCACCCACGGGGACCCAGGTTCGAGTCTGACCTGCGGTCATGTCCCAATCCCACCCCTCTCTCTCTCTCTCCCTCTCACTTCCTGTCTGTCTTCGCTGTCCTGTCCAAATAAAGGCAAAAAGCCCAAAAAATATACAAAAAAGAATTTAGAATTTAATGCCAGCAACACGTCTCTGGGACTGAGGCATTTCTACCACTGCTTCACCTCTTCATTTAACAACATTCTGTAAATGTTTAGGAACTGAGGAGACCAGTTGCTGGAGTTTTAAGAGAGAAATGTGGTCCCATTCCTGCCCGATATAAGATTTCAGCTGCTCAACACAGTGTGGGGTCTTCTTAATCATGTTTTTCATTTCATGATGCACCCAATTTGTCAGGTCTGGACTGCAGATAGGCCATTTTAGCACCTGGACTCTTCCTCTATGGAGATAATACTGTTTGAATATGGGCAGTATATACAGTTCATATGTTGTCTTTGAACTATTCTTAATTAAATATAGGGTTGGCATGATTTGCAAATCATAGCATTCTTTTTTATTCACATTTTACAAAACATCCCAACTTTTTCGGAATTCAGGTTGTACCCAATTAAATCAAGTGCCCAACTTGTCTAGAGTAGAGAAAGTGATGGATTATAAACAGAATGGTACAGTTCTAACTGGTTTTCATTTTAAGGTATGTTATATTTATTTGACAGATTGGAACTTCCCTGTATGATGATGAGGGTGCCAAGATTGTCAAGGACCTGATGGCAAAGGCTGAGAAGAACAAAGTGAAGATCAACCTCCCCACAGACTTTATCACTGCTGATAAATTTGATGAGAAAGCAACCACAGGCACGGCCACAGTGGACAAAGGCATTCCTGCCGGCTGGATGGTGAGAGAATGCAGGCTTTAATCTGCTTTACTGCAGATTTCAAAGGATGCCACACATACAATGGGATGCTTGCATAGCTACATAGCTGTTGTGCTAAAAGAGAGAAATGCTAGTTTGGAAAAAATTATGTGAATAGTGGTGGTCAGTCATACTGATGGGTGGTACACAGAGGTGAAAGTTATTTGCACCATAGGTCACTGCCAATTACTGCCAGTAGCAAAATGATACAAAATGTTTTTATTTTTTTAATTTTTTTTATGTGTAACTTTCATAATATGTTGACATTTAAAGGGACACCAGGCAACGTTTTCGTGTTAATTAATCATCTTCGTAAGTCGGTATATGGTTAAATGACTCATTACGGGGCGAATGAAGGCTCTCTCGCCCGCCCCTACTGCCTGTAGGAAGAATATCCCACTTGCAAGTTCGGTGTATCCTACCCGCCGACCGAAGCAGGATCAGTTTACAGCACAGAGGCAGGCTAAGGAAACTCTAGAGATTGTTGCAAACGTGTGTATAATGGCAGAGCCAGCGAAGAAGCAGCGAAAACCCTTGACGGAAGACGCAAAGAAAAGGAAAAGAGCTTCAGACAGAGCGAGGGGGAGTTTCGTAGAGAAAAAGCATCAGGCTTGCCTGGTGTCCCTTTAAATTCAGTATTTCTCAATCACCCTTTGACTATCAACAACTCAACTCTTTTTGACGTAACCCTGTTTGAGAGGAGCTAAATTCCATTCCATTGACTGTAAGCATGTTCATGTGATTACAGTCCTCTTCTTTCCACTCTGCTTAGGGTCTGGACTGTGGACCTGCGAGCTCAAAGGTGTTTGGAGAGGCAGTGGGCAGAGCCAAGCAGATCGTGTGGAATGGCCCTGTGGGTGTGTTTGAGTGGGACACCTTTGCCAATGGAACCAAGAACCTGATGGACAAGGTGGTGGAGGTGACAAAATCTGGCTGTGTCACCATCATCGGTAAGAACACTGCAAAAAATGGATTCTAACCAAGTGTTATTGATCTTTAGATTAAAAAATCTATTAGGTATTGTTTTTAGTATGAAAAGACTTACCTAGTGCCCTCTCAAAAGATCATTTTGACTTAATTTAAGAAGACTTTAACTTATTTTAAGGAGTCTTATCAAGACAACTTTGCTCAACGCACTGGCAGACAAATTTGCTTGTTTTCAAGATGAGATGTCTTAAAATAAGTAATTTTTTTTTTTTTTTTTTTAATTAAGTCAAATGATTTCACAAGAAAGCGCTAGGTAAGTCTATTTATACTGAAAACGATACCAACTAGTTTTTTTTTATCTTGATGGAGGATTAATAACACTTGGTTAGATTTTGTTAGATAAGCAGTTTTTGCAGTGAAGTCACTAAAGTTACAGTGCAGGGGTCACAGATCCAGGTGGTCGGAGTGCTGGTCAGTGAATTACACCTTCTGTGACCAAGTCCTCCCAGCTAATGAGGTCCATTAAGCAAATAGCAAAGTGTAGCGTACTCTGTACAAAGAGTACCGAAGTGTGACGTTCTGTTTCCATGACTGCAGTGCCACTGGATCTAAACAAACTTTCGAAGTGGCATCAGCAGCATTGCATTTAGACATGTGGCATCGTTTCTACCTCATAAATTGTTTTTAAATGTAGGCTATATAGTATATAAAAATATACTAACGTCTTGGAAACGTTGTAAAATTATTTAAATAGATTAAGAAAGCCACCACTATGGTCACTACTAGATTGATTTGTTTAGATCCAGTGAAATTGCTGCCTTGACAACGCTACGTCATGGCTTCGGTACTCTATTGTCTACACTTAAATTTGCAATTTTGGTCAAACACCTGTGTATTTTCCTAAGGGGTATCTGTTGCTTTTTCATGTCACTAGCCCTACATACCCATAATCTGAGCACAAAATATATGGCTTAGTTCAATGACCAAGACAAACTTGACACTTGTCAGCATTTACATTTCACAAAAACTCAAGAGACATTTCACCCAGCTGTTATTCAACAACCCCTTTGAAAATAATTCCAAAGTAGTTTCTGTTGGTGTCAGGCAGATTATTAGTGATCCTGGACCAAACCACACACCCCATTACCCCAGTCCCTGAGTAAAATATGGTACGCATAACGCATTTGCATGCTGAAGGGAATACTCAGGAAATATTTTCCCTGGGTGTTGCTCACAGTGTACACAGTGATTTTATTTCCCACCTGTTCAGACAAGCCTGAGGTAAATTTGAGTTGAGTGAGAGGGCTGTGTCTTGTCTTTTCATGCTGCCAAACAAGAGGTGAAACATGATCTAGCAGAACCCTTAACAATACTGCTGGGCACCATGATCACTTGAAGTAGCTCTGTATGTGCCTGTCCTGATTTCCATCAGAAAAAGGTTTAGAAGTTGTTGTTTTTTCTTGTTTTATTTTGACACTTAACATGTTGTCTTTGTTTCATGTTCACTTTAATGACTCATTACTAAAAAAAAGTCCAGCCTGGTAAGGAATAGGCAATGGAAATATGTTACCCTTTGGCAGCCATTTTGAATCAGTTTTGTGTGTAGATGCAGTATGCCACTAGATGGACCCCTCCATCACTGAGTTGGAGAACACTTTCCTTGGGATGTTTTGTTGTGAATAACAGTATATCAGAAATGCCTGTGACTACCCGCATGAGAGACCCATTAGTAGAACTTACACAGTGGTGATATCAACAAGATGTATTATTTGTTATGTATGAAAATGAACTATGGCAAATCTCAACTGTACTAAGTATACATGCAGGTGGCACTTTAATGCTGTCAATGTGAGCATCAAACATTGAAGGAGTCTATTGCTTTACATGTAGCCTATTTTGTGACCTTTTCCATTATTTTATGTTTTATCTATGCATTAGTTCTGTTGAAGGGCTCACGGCTATACGTTCAATATGGGACAGGAATAGTGAAGAGTGGCAGGAAGCAAGTGGGAGAGAAAGATTGGGTGGGATAAGGAAATGACCGCAGGTCAGATTCACACTCGGGTCCCCATGGGCACTTGGAAGAAGACTATTTTCTGTCATGGATATATCATTCATGGTTTTAACTTTTGTATTGAGACATTTTATGCAATTTGTGCCCTTTTTTGTTTGCAAACAAACTCTTTGTTTGACTCAAACAAACCAAAACTTTGTAGCCACTGTGCATTCGATTTCAGGCAGAACTAGTGCTGCATAATAAAATAACGCAAGTCATGTGGAGCCTCTCATGAGTTCAGTGTTCAGTAACTCTACACATAGATACTATGTGCACACCGGCTTGTGGGTGACCAGGCCCTTTTAAAATACAGTCTGACTCAAAGTGTGGTTGAAAGAAAATAGTAATTATAGTTGCCAAGCCTTGTGCAAAACATTTCAGGAAGAGTCCCTAGCATTCAGACACCAAGGGTGGAGCTGAACGTCCAATGAATCTCTCCTAAAACTATATGCTTAAATTGTGTGTGTGTCTGTGTCAGTTTATTTAACAACCACTTGTTTGGCTCCTGTGCAGGTGGAGGGGACACGGCTACTTGCTGTGCCAAGTGGGGCACTGAGGACAAGGTCAGCCACGTGAGCACAGGGGGTGGAGCCAGCCTTGAGCTTCTGGAGGGTGAGTGATGTCACTTCCTGTCAGTGAATAATTCTGCCCACTGGATAGACAGAATTAACTTTACTTACATTATGAATTAAGGAAGAGACTAGATATAAGAGATATAGGGAAGAGACTAAAAAGGTCTTAGTATTATTTTATTTGTAAAGGTGGGTTAGTTTACTGTAGAGTTTTACTGTAGAGTATTGAGACTATTTGGGCCTAAATGTTTGTTTGTTTGTTATCTACAGGTAAAGTGCTTCCCGGTGTGGATGCCCTGAGCAGTGTGTAAGCACAGCTAGTCGTGTCCCTGTTGAGAGTTTGGAAGCACTTAAACCCAGAAATGCACTCTGTCCATCTCTTACCCCAGCCCCCTCCCCCACTTGCATACAAACACACACCCTTCTACTCATACCATCACAATCTTTCCAGCGAGAGGACACCGATGACCAACACCTCTCAATAGCTACTCTACCGCTGTACTAATGGATGAGAAACTGCCGAAGGCGCTGCATTGTGTTCCTGTCTCTCGGTCTATCTCCTTGTCTCTCCGCCTCAAGTGCTCCCTGAGCTTCACTCTCACGGTTCCCCGGCAGATGGCCACCAGCAAGCACTTCATATGGCTGCTGCAGGTTTTCACCCAGAGGAGGAGAAGGAGACGTGCCTCAGAAAACGGTTGTTCATCACTGCTATTTATCTCTTGACTTTCCATGGCACACCAGGAGTTGGTCATCTGTGTTTGGGTGTTGCAAATAAAGTATTAGTTTGTGTGTGTGTGTGTTTGTGTTTTTGCGTCTCCCATGAACAATCAGGCCAGAGGTGTGTGCCACCTTCTGATGACGTAAAAGTTGTTTTGTGTTCTAACTCAATAGAGTTTCTATTTTGTATTTGTTGCCTCCATGCAGATGTTGGATATTGTAACAGTAGGGCTTGTCGTGGTCATCCTAATGTGTACGCTTGGAAGATACTGTAGTTGCATTGGCCCAGTTGAAGATACTGAGAAGATTTGTATTAATCTTCTTGTGAAATAAATGTATTGGTGCAATACCCAAATAACTTGTGTTTTGATCATTGTTCTACTATATCTGTTGTCCTGTGTACTCCAACACATAGAGGTAGAGTGAGATAAATGTGTTCTTAAACAAACTCAGACTTCTACAAGAATCCTTCTGTGTTTGGTGTTACCAATTAAATGGATCCATATACTATAGTCAGAGACGAATGATAAAGCTTTTTATATTAAGGATCTTTGCTATAGTGATGCAGATTAATCTTCCATGCAGAAATGTATGACTGGTTGTGTGCTCAGCCATGGTGACGTTGAGCGCAGCGTCAGCGCAACTTGCCGCCATGAAATTGCAGTGACACGGGTGGAGGGGAGCGCCGGCTGCTCTTGAAGAGCGCACGGATTTTGCCAAGTTATGTTGAACTTGAAATGAACTACAGTTCCAACAATGCATCTGCCACTGCCTAACTGTCCGCTCAAGCTCCACCCTTACCTGGAGAGGTGTGCTTTTGATGTGTATTCATCACTCTCGGGAAGCCGAAAATGATACTTTTTTATTTTTAGCGACTGATTGGCGGTAAGTTCTAAACGTGTTGCCATTTTTGTCAAAGTGTAAAGTTATTCAGAAAGAATCAGTAGCCTATAGGCATATATCGTTAGTTTAGCTAAGGCTATTTTTCTTTCCTTGGATGTGTTCACCTGGTGGCGTGGACAATAGTCTATTTTTTTTTCATTGTGAAAAGCAAGATAGCCCACGCGAGGTTCGGTGTGATGTCTGAAGGTCTATTGTACATTTTCGAACTATGTCAAGGCCAATGGCAACAAGCAGTCTGAAAACAAAGCTTCTGCCTGTAACACGGTGAGGAGGAACAACCCCTCATTAAAATGGGACTAACATTGCTTACGATCTTTGTCCACACTCTGTTGCTCTTTGGCGTTTTGATTAATTTGATGTGTCAGTAGAACTTATTTCATGTGTTTTCCCCCTTGATCTTGCATTCAAAAAGAGGAGACACGAGGGCAAACATGATTCCTGTGGAACATTGGAAACCAGAAGAGGTTTCGGCTTGGATAAAACACATTGGCTTTACCGAACATGCGCAAAATTTCTTGGGTAAGTCAGTTAGGCTATTAAAACGTATTTAATGCTCGATGAGATCTTCAGAAGGAACGGATAACTTTTGAAGTGGATGGGAACAAGTTTTTTTCCCCTCCTCTAGGCTGTTTATGACAGTTGTAAGGCTACCTCTTACCACAAGAGGGTACCAGTATAACACCAACAGACATGTTAAGTGATGCAAATGTCCTTGAGCATGTCTTGACAGTGCAGGAGTTTACATTAGCTCATGTTTGTTAATTTTGTTTTCAGAAAACTCAGTCTCTGGATTGGATCTTTTGGAGATCAGCGACTCAACACTTGGTGAGAATAAGCTTTAGGCCTATAATCACTGTTTAATGACCCACTGGGTTCCATGGATGTGTCTCAGTTCTTATGACATAAATTAAATGTGCATTTCGTCTGGTCTTGTTGTGAAAGACTGAAATGCATCCTAGACTTACAATGTTGTGCATCTGAAGGATGGTTGCTCCAGTGTTTGAGGGTAAAGAAGATCCAGTAGTTGACAGTTAGAGGAAGCATAATCAACCCAAAAGGGTTGAAACCGAATAGAGCACAGTAATGTTTAATATAGCATCATACCTTCAGAATAGAGCACAGTAATGTTTACCATCATTGTAAGTATAACCCCATTGAGGACTTGATTTTTGCCAGCCTTCCTGTTATATGTGTGCCCCCCATTCAAAACCTTTAATGCCAAAGAATAAGTGACAAAATGGAGGGAATGCATTATTGGGTACAAGTTTCCCGCTGTGTGTAGCTGGTAGGTTTCCCATTGTGTAAAAGTAGGATATACATTGCCACTTTGTCAATAATGCTGAAGGCAGACTGATTGGTAAATTGTCAGAAAGCTGTAAAATCATAGAGGTTCGAACCATGTTTTTGATAGTTAATTTGTTTAACATAGCCTAACTGTTCTTAGGTTACGTACAACAGCATATTGGTTAAAAAACTATTTTGTTGCTTTCTTCCACCATGGTGTGCTGTAAACCACAGTGCCATTAAAAATGTCAGAAAACATGGCAGGTTGAAATAAGAATTGAAGTAGGTAAGTTACATTTGTATAGCAGATTCAGATCAAAGTGCTTCGCATAGCAAAAAATAAATACAACAAAAACATACCCAACACACAGACACACATGCAGTATTTACAGACCAAGACATGGCAATAAGACTGTCCCCAAAGAACCCAAGCAAAATGAGACAGGTGAAAGAAATGGCATGGTTACAGCACTTTAAACCAAGCAAAACGGTGCATGGTTTGAAATTGTCCTTATGTGTGATCCCTCCAGATAATTGCATCACTGTTTCATTAAGTGGTTGATTAAGTGTTAAAAATACAAATGTGTCTTTTTGACCCAGTAAATTCTACCTCCGGAAAGTGGAAGAATGTGAAGTCTGTTCATAGTTCCTCATAATCACATAATCCTAAAATTATCCATTTATAGTAGGCTAAATATGCAAATCTACAGTAACAAAATTTAAATGGAATGCAATTGAATGTTAATTGAAGACTATTGTGATTGAAAAAATGTGTAATCATAATGATACAATGGAAGGAACAGAGGAAGTAGTTTACAGTTTAGTTGGAGCAGTTGGAGATAAACCCAAATTGCACATTTTGTGTTAAGTCAGTGTTGCAGGTTTTTATTATTACAGTGCATGAAAATGCACTGTTCTGTTATCCGAAGTCGTCTTCTTCTTCTTCTTCTTCTTCTTCTTCTTGAAAAGGACATGTGGGGAATGTATTTTTCACTTTTGTAAACTTTATACTTTTTGACATATTAATAAAAAACAAGCTTATTTTTCCCCATAGACTTTGCATTATCACTATGACATCACAATGGACTAATTAACTTGATTTGCACCTGTATCAACTTCCAGCTGCTCACTACTAGGACCCATCAAAGGGCTAGTTAAACTGATTGCACCTGTATCAACTGCATTCTGCTTAACTAGGCCAACTCTCTCTGTGTCTCTCCATTCTACAAGGATATAAGGCACATTCCATCCAACTTTCTATCCATTCATCCTCTTCAAACCATTCACTCATCCACCCATTAAACTATACATTAACATCCATTAAACAATCTGCCTATCAACATCCATTCAACTTTCTGGCTATCAACATCCATTACACTATCTACATTCGACTTTTAAACTATATACTCTGTCTCAGGCTTTAAGCATACAATCTGGCTCTCTTAAGACTACTATTTCCTCTGCCCACAACTGTTTCAAAATAAATGTCCTCACTACAATAATTCACTATTAAATTATTTAACTATTTAAACTACTCAACTATTTACCTGTTCAGCCATTTCAACTGTCAGTTGTTATCAACTATGACTCCTGCCAACTGTTTCCAAATAAAAGTTTGTTTGGCATTTTATGTTAATATACAGTATGTTTATATTTTCATGCACTGGTAATTTCCTCGAAATTACATTTTCTAGATTTCTTTTTGTCAATGCACATTAATATTTAATAACAATATCCAGTGTAATCAATATTTGGCCTATTATTTCAGGTCTAACCATTTTATTTATTTTTTGCAATAAATAATAGGCTATACAGCATCATTAAGATGAAAACGCATGTGGATTATCACCTCTGGCACAACATAAAGTATTCGCTGTAGCTTTTTAGCCTTGGCTCCTCATCAAAATTATGTTCAACTCTGGCTCAGAAGCTTATTATGTTACAGCATAACGACCGGTGCGGTCAGTTTTCCGAAGGCCTATGGGATAACCAGATAGCCTGTCTGCCTCGACAAGGCATTCTAGCGGGCCCCAGAAGCTGATCTAAACACACAAAGGGCTTTTGTCAATTTTAGTTTAATGCCTGAGCGACGTTTCTAAAAGCCAACTGCATCGCAACCATATCTGACTGACCTCCTATAGCGGAGTCCGAAGGAGGGAAGTCCCCACCTTAAAAAACTTTGGACTCCGTTAAACTTTCTAGCTAGGGGGTTGGGGGTTGCGCTTGTGTCCGGCTTGGGAGCATGAATTTGCTGCTGCTGCGACTTTGCGGTTTGTGAAAGGGGGCAGTCCTTTCATGCATTCTCTTCATAGCGCAATCTAGTGGAAAAGACATTCCTGAACTTTTGAACAACTGAAAATATGAAACGGGATGTCGGAATAATGCTGTATTTGGAGCAAGGTCCATATACAACTCGAGGGGAGCATTCCAAACTACTTGGATTATCTTTGTAAACAATACCAAGTGCTTCATTTTGGAATGTGCGCGCATTTGTGATAAAATCAGAATCGATGGAAGAAAGTAACCGGGTCTTAGAGCGGTTCACCAAGACGGGGGATACAGACATCAGATTTCATTGAAAGGTAGGCCTATGTATACTACTTAGTTTCGTGTCTTAGGTCAACCATATAATCTAGTAGAGTAACTAATTATATTGACTATTTTATAGCCAGCAATGTTTAGGTTACGCCATGCCTTTCATTATTTGGACTATCCAGTTGATGTGTACACGTACGGCGGGACGGGATACACTTTCGGTCTTATGAATTTAGTTTTCATGTCATAAAGTGATGATGCTCCATTGTGAACTATGGTAATAACTAGTTTTTGTTTTGTTATAGCTTAAGTTTTTATTATGCTACAGCAGCTGGACTCCTGGCTAACATGGCATTTGCATGGTCATGCTGATGTTTACGATTTCTGGTAGCCCACTGCCATAGTTGCGGCAACATGCCTCTCTCATCCCAGCTGCTTCCAGGAATGATTTTGCACTGATAAAGTAGGTCAGCTGTTAATAAGAATATTGCAAATATCTCTACATTTTATTGCATTTCATGACTGTTGGTGAGTGATAGACCCTTGCCAAAAGATCAAGCTTATGATTATTAGGCTAGCCCATCAATTTGTTGCTTTTCTCGGTGAGCAAGTCAGTTTATCTTCTGTATTTAAATGACTGACCTCACTCTTTATCTTTGCAAGTTTGATCTCCTGACATTCAGACAGGGCCCACCGATAAGTATTGGCTAGGCCTTTGAAGCAGTCTGCTCTGGCATGCAGTGACTCACTCCAAATCAATCGATAGGTTAAGTTGGAGCGCATGGATGTTGCTATGCAGCGTGTCTCCTGGGCACACCGATAGCCACACAACAAGACTAGCTCTCCTGAATTTCACGAATAAGAAAAAAGAGCTCAGAAGATAATAGCTGTCTGTAGCAGACCAATGGCGAATCTGTGCTGTTGGTCTGACCTATGCAGTTCTTTCAGGTTTTAGTCACAATTCATGTAGGCTCATGTACTGCATGCTTTGCATTTATTAGGTTCTGGGGTTATAGTGATGGTTGTGAATACTCCTGTGATGTGTTGAGTTTTGGTGAAATTGCAAGTTAACCTTGTTCTTTGTTTTACCTCACACATAATGCTTAAATACATAATTTGGTTTGAGACAATTAGGCCTAATCAACGCCTAATCAATGCCTAATTGTCTTTTGTTTTCCTGCGTTCCCTATTTCTTTCTTCAGAACATTGTGTGAAAGAGACCGGTGGCTTTGGGCTTTGTTTGGGCCGCTTGTAGAAGTAGTGAATGCCCACTGGAGAAGTGCTCTAGCTGCCTTGACTCAGAGTGAAAGAATGTCTCTGACTCTCTCTCGAGTCTTTCCATCCCTTTTCCTCCACCTCCCCTCTCTCGAGTGTGGAGCCAAAGTCTTCTCTGCTGACTCAGGCTGGAGAGCCTTCTTTCCGAAAAGCATTTTTGTGTTTCTCTCACCCTTTTGTTTCCCTCGCCCAGCTAAAAGATCAAGGGTTTATCATTCATTACATCTTAAAAATGCTATTTTCATTGATAAGATTACAACAGTTACAGTATACAACATAAGTAAATATGTAAGAGTGTATTGTTATTAATCTTAGGTCATATTCACACACAACATTTCCAGTTTGAAGGAATTGTTTCATTTTCTTTTCCTTGCAGACATAGAGTCCCACTTAAAGGAACCGTATGTAGGATTTTGGCCAAAACTGGTACTACAATCACTTTCAAAATACTGTAGAGCGGTGTACACCGCAGATGTGGTAACTAGAGCAGAGCTGGCAACCCAGATAAAAAAACACTACTGACTTTGTGATTACTAGATAGGTGGAGGGTGTATGGATCAGGCTAAAACACAAATATGTAAACATCAACATCAGTTGAGGGCTGCAACTTCACTTTTTTAAATGACGATATCCTGGCCGGACTACTGTTGTGAGTGATATAAGTATTTGAAATTAGCATGATTTCCTAATGTCTAGTGACAAATCAGGGCCATTTTATGATTAATTGAATTACATTTCTTACATACGGTTCCTTTAAACTTAACTTCAACCAGCTCCTTTATTATTTTACTTCTTTGTGTGGATGTCACATTCTGTTTCATAGTTTCTGATTTTGCCAGCAGTCTTTTGTCATAGGTCAGTGATGTCATGTGAGACCACCATGTGCTGGGTTTTGGACATTCTGCAGAATAAAGGTCAAACCTCTAATACAGCATTGTCTATCAGAACCACTGTATTGTGAAGCACACAATTACATATTTTAGACACACACCACACACGCACAACCAGCAGCAGCAGCAACAGCAGTTTCAGGACTGAATGTTCTGTGGACGCCATTGGGGGTGGAATGTGTCACTGTGTTGCAGTCAGGGTGGGGTCTGGTGTCTCACCACACGTTCATCACACCATTCATCAGCTCTCAAGGAGGATGTGTCACTCTGTACACGTCTGTAGCCATTATGTGTAGCTAATTACAGATGTGCCGCAGGGCTCACAGCTGAGGTGTCTTGATGAAATTCTGTCTCAGTTTTCTGACAAACAGTTCCTTATGTTTATGCAAGCTCTACAGGTCATGATCTGTTGGAGCAGTGGTGACCTTTAATGATCAACAGATGCATAGATCACATGACAAACAAACAAGCACATGTAGTAGACTTGCAGCCTGGAGAGAAGTTAATGTTAGAGAGCTAATCACTACTCCAACCAGCCTATTTGCACTACTAAAAACAGTAGCACCAGGCAGATGAGAGACTGTGCATTGTACATAACTCGCATGCCGTTAAAACCCAACTTATTATGTATTGTGGTGATGGTATTGTAGGTGCTTGAATCAGATTATTTAGGAAGAAGTCCATGGAAGTTGGTTTTGATGTTTTGTGCTGGTTGAGTTTGCCCTCAAGACAAAGCAATCAAAATATATGGATGTGAGTGAGGGCTCTTTTGTGTTCACATGAAATTCACAGAATGGCTTCAGTGACCGAGGTGGAGAGCGATCTCATCTTCAACTGGGGCACATGCTTCCCATTAAAGTATGGGGATGGGGGTGGAGCGGGAGGTGGCGGTGGCGTTGTGATGGAGCTTTTGGACAGGGGCGAGAAAGCCCTGAAAGCCCTGTGTTTCCGTCTTCTTGGGTTGGAGTCAGGGAGTGCTGCCATTTGTTTGAAGTGGTGGTTATTTGGTAGGGGCTTACCACAATACAGAAATTTGGCAGGAGTCCGTGGGGTGTTAAACTTAGAACTGGTTAGACTTTGGCATGGGAAAGATGAAGGCTATATCAAAAAGCATGGTTGGCACATAAATAAATCAAAACTAAGTAGAGCAGTAGATATTATAGTATATAATTTTACATCAATGGCAACATTGTAAATGTGACCAGAATGAATGCCGAGATCGTTCATGAGTAATTTTGTATCATTCTTGAGTTCATCTCAGTGAACAAATCTGTATGAATCCACTGTAAACACTATGTAATCATCCTCATTCAGTTTAGTTAACAGTCTCCCTGAGACTGGTCTCTCTGAAAGGTTTCTCATGGTCTTAGAAGGATAGTCAAAGACCAGTATCAGACAACATCTTTAGATGCCTTGTCTCCTCAGACCAGATGTTTTTAAATTATTTATTTATTTATTTATTTATTTATTTATTTTCCCAGAATTTGATAGTGTAAAATGTTATGTTATGCTATTGGAAGTTGTTTGCTTGTCATACAAATTAATGCACCATGTCTTCAAATCAATCTCCATGCAAGTCCTGTAGAAACTAAAAAGCTGGGGAGTGGGGGTTTGAGAATAATGTGGAACATGTAGAAGTGGAAGAAAGAGAAATGGAGAGTGAGGGAGAAAGAGGGGGAGAGAGCATTGATGTGTCAGAGTTTCTTGGCCTAGTTCTCCTTCAGTTGCACACTGTTAGCATGTTCCAGACTGTAATGGACACTGAGAGAGAAACGGCTCAGTTCTGACACACACACACACACACACACACACACACGCTTACATACACACACACACACACACACACACACACACACACACACACATACAGAGAGAGACTTCTCAGCATCCCTCAAACTCTCTTACCTCCTCTCTGCCTCTGTCTTCTCCCTCCATCTCCCTCTCCCAGTAGTCTTCTCGCAGTGCCTGGCCCTCCCAGATTGGAATGTTGCATTTCCTGCTTGGTTCCTGCCATGTGTTTCTCACTCCTCCCTCCCCTTCTTTTTCCCAAAAGCCCCTGCTCCCCCTTCCTCTTGCTCTCACCCACCCACTCACTCACATCATCTCTCTCTCTCTCTCTCTCTCTCTCTCTCTCTCTCTCTCTCGCTCTGTTCCTTTTTCACTCGATCAAACGGAGCAAAATCATCTCAAACAGACCTCCCCGACTTTCAATTACTGTGTTTCCTTAATTCATTCATATGAAGTAGTAATACACCCCCGTCATGAAGTGATTTAGTTGGCATAAAAATGGCTTCCCCTTCCGGCTCCTTCCTGTGTTGTAATGGTGCCATTCTGGCTGCTGCCTGTGATCTCTGCATGACTGCTCCGAATGTCACCTCCACCTCCATGTAACCCTTCCCCCAACATCATCTCATGTCTTTGCCTCTGCATGGGACCCTTTTTGCCGTTGGGACTTAAAATAACTTTTTTCCCAGGAACTCAGGAACTGTACGTGCCTTTCCATCAAAGTAACATAGGCCGTAAAGATTAAAGAGTTTGACAAGCCAGTAGGTCAAGTGCATGTTCCACAGAATGATGAGAACTAGCATTTTGTCTTTATGTAGCTTTATGCCTTTATGAGCTGGCCTGAGCTTTTGGAAAATTGAGCTTTGAAGAGGTGCACAACGTAACCTCCAACAGGGAAAGTCTTTGAACTGACGTTAAAGAAGCCCTATGCAAGTCTGGTTATTCCTTCGCTGTTTCTGGGTTTTCGCCTGATTTTGGCTCGCATTTTTCACGACATAGCTCCCCCTGCAGCTTCGGTAGCAAGTGACTGCTACGCTAAACCCCCACTAGCTAGCAAGCTAGCCATCAAGAAACCAAGCTAAACACATAGCCTACAGGGCTCACAATAAAACGGTCAAGCAAACACATTGTTCAAGAGACTATCAAACCACATTACAAAAACGAAGTTCTTGTTCTACTTACAATTTCAGCAGCAACAAAGCCAAGTCGGAGTCCGTTTTACAGTCTTCTTAGAAACTACAATTTACTACATTTTCGAGGCCTTCCGCCGAGTCACATCCGGATTTCTTCGGTCCGAGACCAGAAAGTTGCATATTCGGTTTTTCCGCGGAGAAGCACTAGGGGGAGGCGAAGCACCCACCAAACGACCCAAAAGGTGTTGTAGAACCATCAGAACGATTCTCAACCTGCATAATTAAGGTCGTTTTTTGCTAAAATTGTTGCATAGGGCCTCTTTAAAGCTGACACAGCATCTTCACTTCATGGCAGTGATGGTAAGAAGGAAGAAAAAGACATAAGAAACATGACAGAAAACTGTAACTAGGATGACTGAATGATATGTATGACTAGTTTCTCCTAGTTTTATCACTTTCACATTTCCTTTAGTGCTGGCAAAGAAAAATGCAAATATGTTTTAAGATTTCACTCTCCTTTAGTTCTCCTTCTGGATAGTTCAACAACTCTAGTTCCTGAAACAAGGCAAAGAACCTGAAAGCCCAACATACACACACACACACACACACACACACACACACACACACACACACACACACACACACACACACACACACACACACACACACACACACACACAAAGACTTATTCCTAAGCGACCACAACAATCAGGTCCAGTGTAGTCATATCAGACGGCATTCATATTCAAACCTCAGATGACCCTCTGCTGTTGATTACACCACTGGAAGGCGTCCATGGGTAGTAAATCTCAGATGAGCTGTAGCTGAGGGCTGCTTGAAGTGGGGTCTGTGGAGGTCAAATGCCATCTTGGACATTACCAAAGCCCCCTGCCAACCCACCCTGCCCCTCTGTACCCATGTGATTGAGTGTCAGAAGGCTGTCACAGCACCATCGGGGGTCAACAGGGTCACGGTACCCCTGCTATTACAGGGAATATTGGAATGCCAAAATACTTTTCTGTAGTTCTTGCCAGTGGCTAAGGAGGATAGTGTTCAGTTATTGGCAGAACAGCAGGAGGATCCTTGAGGAGTGGAGGAGGAAGAGTGTGTGTGTGTGTCTATAGTGGTGGGGGTTGGGAGACTGAAAAAGGGACGAAAAGTGCCGTAGACTGCTTGTCGCTATCGTAAGTGAAACGTGAGCAAGATGGCCGCTACGATGCAGGAAAAAAAAAAGGGGGAATGAAGTCAATAGCTGGGGGTTCTCCTGTTGCATGTACATCCGAGCAGTGTGGGAGAGTGTCAAATGGAGAAATGTATGGAAGCTTTTTTTGTGCTGGGCCTTTGTCTTCGGTTTGGGTAGGCTGGAGGATTCTCTTGCCACTGTAATCCTAGCTCTCCTTCTCGGAGTGTGTCCGTTTGTGTGACCTTAAACTGAACAGTAACACTGTAAGCCCAATTTGAGACCTGCATTGCTTACATGCTTAATCCTACTTAGAATGGTTGGTACTCCTTCCTTTTTGAGCTCATTTTTGCGTGAAAGTGAAACTGTAAGTCCAGTTTGAAACCCACGTGGCATACCAGCATGGTCAGGGCTACCTCTAAAGGGCTTTTTGGCTCAGTCTTTGAAAGAAAAGGTCTTTCGAGCAGTTTTGGGAAAAAAAAACATCCCTCAATTCTAGAACTTTCACTGGAAGGCACTGAAAGGGTTTGTGTCACTGAAAAAGACCTCACAGTCACTGAAACCCAACGAGCGTCTCACACTGATGAGGTCAGCAGGAGGGGGCTAGCTGTGTGTGTGTGTGTTTGCATGCGTGCTGGGCCTCTATTGTGCAGCATTCCAACTGCATTACCAGAATAAGCAACCTATCACATGGGGGATGGGGTGGGGGTGGGAGGAGGGCTCCAGGATACTCGCACATGGAGGGCAAATATTTAGATTATAGCGCAGAACCTTAGCCTGCGGTCAGAATGTAGCACGCCATCTCAAACTGGGATCAGGATGTAATCCCATGAGCGGGAGTGAGGGATGGAGAGACTTTGACTGGCGATGGTGGGGGAAATAAACTAGCCCCTCATCAAGCTCCATGGTCCGGTTCACTGCCTGCTATGATGGCCTCGTTGACACCAGACACTTCTCAATTGAGATTAAGCTGCAGAGCAAATCCCAAATTCGCCAAAGGTTTGTATGGGTATTCCCAGGCTATGCCATTGAGATTCTGTGGGCAATTTCCAGGTGAACCGGTTGGTGTGGTCAGGTTAACCGTTTGGCATTGCCTGAGTAACTATTTCTCCAGGGTATCTATTTCAATGGACTAAATTTCCAGGTGAACTGGTTGGCAGTGTCTGATTAAGTAGCTGGCATGTGAAGGAGCAGATGAAGAGAGTACCTGATGGCGGCCGGGTGATTTATGAAGCCAAGAGTGTAACTGGAGGATTTAATTTCGAGGAAGCAGTCCTGACTGTTCGTTGGCTTCTGAGCTCCTTGCTAAGAGATGCTAGGAGGTTTTTTTTTCTTTTCATTATTTTTTCTCCTTTTGGGTTTTCTGGCTTGGCTCTTTTTCTACAGACAATTCCCTCTTGCTCATTCTGTGTGGCCCTCTCTCTCTCTCTCATTTTCTCTTTCATTCTCTCTCTCTCTCTCTCTCTCTCTCTCTCTCTTTCTTTTCCTTTCTTAACTCTGCATTCTTCATGTCTGCCTCTCTTCCCTCCCACTCTCCAATGGTGTTCAGTCCCTGTTTCTTCTCCTTCCCTGCCTTATGTGAGCCTGGGTCTTGGCCAGCACTGGTTTGCACCTGTGCCCACTACATCCTCCATCAAAGCCCCTTATTGCTTTTGGCACCACTGGCAAAGTCTCTGATAAACGTGTGCCAGTCCCTTTCCTGGCAAATATCTAGATTTAAAACTATCCTACATCTTGCAGGCTGAGGCTTCGCATACTTTCCCATGCCACAATGAAGGCATGTGCTATTATATAATTTAGTGTGTTATGCCTTCAATTATATCAATCTCACACTAATGGTTTGACAGAGGTGATTATGATAAGGAAGTGCCTGTTTAATTCCCCTCCACCTGGATTGATCTGGCTTGGTAGGTGGTGACGGCACTCCACAGGTATGAGGGTGTGTGTGTGTGTGTGTGCATATGAGTGTGTGTATGTGAACCTGGCCTGTGTCCAGACCCACCTGTCCCCAGGGCCACACCTGGAGGAGGAGTACTGCTCATCCTGCCTTGAGTAGACGTGCTGTGCCGTGCCACTCCGTACAGAGCGCTGACAACCAAAGATCAGGACTTTCTCAGAGCTTTTAGCGGATTTCCCACACCTCTCAGGAGCACATCCATCATTTATGATCTGCACACCGGCGTCACAGCAGCTTTGCTCGGCTACAGTATTCTCCCACGGGCTGGTCCATGGCTATTTGTTGTGAGTGATTCCCTTGCTTTAAGTGCATTTTCTTTTTAAAGTTCTATTAATTTAGTCATCACTTGCACTATATAAATAAAGACTTATTTACTTACTCACTTACTTACTTGGACTAAATTGTGGAGTATGTTCAACAGTTAGTTAGAATTGTACTGCATCAGAAAAACTTTCGTTAGCTGTCACCAGTGTTATTAAGATAGACTTTCCTATAACCAAGCATGTACTTGAGTTTGGTGTTTTCTTCTCTGCCCTTGTCACATTGTGTCTTTTGGCTGATATTGTCCATGCTCAATAGGCATTACCTATGTACTTAAGATGTCAGCTGAGATGTAGTAGTTCTCTTGAGTGCTCAGGGGTAGGTGCAGGTCACCCGCTCTGCTAACTGTTCACTTTTGGGAAGCGCAGACCAGTGTGTCCGGGAGGAATGTTGGGTTTTGCAGATTGGCTCGAGGGCCACGGGGGCCGGGGAATAAACAGTTTATCTGAGGCAGTCCGGGAACGTACAGTCTGCATCAGAGAGAGAGGGGGATGGGCTAAAGGTTAAAAGGGGAATGGTCTGAGTGAGGAGAATTTGTTTAAAAAAAAGTGAAAAAGGGAAAAGAAAGAGGGACAATGAAGCTACATCTGGAAGTGATTTCAGGGTGGTTGGAGGTGATTACTCGATGCGATAGTGCTTGAGTTACTTATTTTGTGTGTGTCCGTGTCCGTGTCCGTGTCTGTGTGTGTGTGTGTGTGTGTGCGTGTGCGTGTGTGCTTTGGATCATCTTGAAGATCACTATCAGGCTTTGGTGGTAAAACTTTGGGGAAGTTCAGGTTTGCATGTGTTTTCCTTTGTGTTTGACTGGGCTGTGCGGATCTGCATGGTCATGGGCAACCCAGCCGGCCCTTCCCCCAACCCTCTGCAGACAGTAAGGGTGAGCAACATAAACACGAGAAATGGCTGTAACCCTGAGGAGAAATGCAGCTTTTAAAGACCTACCAGTACTTGTTTATGAGTTGATAGAGCTCAACCAGAAGAGAACACCACCGAGATTATGGGTTTGCTTCCCAGGAGCACACATACTGATACAATGTGGACTTAAATTGTATGCTCAATATGCTGCTAAATCATAAATGTACATCACATATGTTTTATAAAAGTATAATTACAGTATTACAAAGTGCATGCCATATATTTGTAACTTGTAAAGTTTTATGAACCAGGTATCTATCTATAACCAGGATGGTCTGACCCCGAGGATTTTGTGCTGTTGAAGTCCTGTGTGTTTTTATCCAGAGGGGCTCTTGTTCTCTGCTGTCCGAGAGGAACATCCTCCACATCCTGTGTTTAAGCTACACCATACACACACACACACACACACACACACACAAACACACACTATCTCCCCCAACAGTGCCATTCTCTCTCACAGCTGGGTGACAAAACGCAGTGATACTTTTTAAAGTTCAATACCCAGGAAATAAAAACAAAGCAAAGCTATGCCCCACACCCCTTTCATCTTTCATCTTTACCCCTGTGTGTGTGTGTGTGTGTGTGTGTGTGTGTGTGTGTGTGTGTGTGTGTGTGTGTGTGTGTGTGTGTTGCCCACATACACCTCCTTTATCCTATCTCCTGTGTGTGTGTGTGTGTGTGGGGAACATCCCGCCCCCATTGTTCTGGATGGGCTGGTGACCTTTGCTTTCCTGTCTCAGAGTGGCTGGGTGTGCGGGACGTGGCACAACGACTGGGCGTCCTACAACGGCTAGAGGAGCTTCTGGAGTTGCAGGCCGGAGAGCCTGATCCCGACCCCACCTCCAGTGCCAACGGCAGTGCCAACCCCAGTGCCGCCGTCAGCGTGGTCGAGCAGCGGAGCGAAGAGCGAGCGTCGCACCATGAGCACACCACAGCCGTGACCCTCCCAGCCAGCAGCAACAGCCACAACAGCCACACAGGTAACCTAGCAACCATGGGGAGGGGGTGGGTGGTATGCAGAGGGGGTTAGGCCCAGGCCTCAGGATGTACCGTAGTGGAGTGAACACAGGTGTGTGTGTGTGTGTGTGTGTGTGTGTGTGTGTGTGTGTGTGTGTGTGTGTGTGAGAGTGCATTTGGCAGTGGGATGAGGAGAATATCTGATCAAACTCAGTCCAGCTCAAAACTGATTGGGGCAGGGTTTGTGTTTTGCAAATGTGTCTGTCAATATGAGCATGTTGCAGTTCTACAAAACACAGCCTGATGTATTCAATTCAGAGGGTGTGCTATACACACACACACACACATATATGAGAGAGAGAGAGAGAGAGAGAGAGAGAGAGAGATGAAGTTCATCTTGTCACATGTATTATCCAGAAAAGTCCATGGAAAAAGATGCATCTCAGTACAGATTGTTATTCAATCTCATATGTGTTCAATCTGTAGATACGAGGTGGCTAGCTGCTATCTAAACCTAAATTGGGTTACAGGCGTATTTGAGTTCATTCCTGTGCTCAGAGCACCACCACCAAACAAGCCCTATCTGTCTTGTCACTGTAGCCATTCCTCTCTGTCACCCATTTTCCTTTTTCCCCTCACCCTGCGTTTTTTTGCTCATGTGTGTTTGTTTTTCCACCCTCCATTTGTCTGTTGTCATCCTCATCGGTTCTGAAGAGGGGGAGGCAGTGGGAGAAAGAGAAGATATTGGGGAAGAGCAACAGGAAATAGAGGTTGAAGTATGTATGTATGAGTGTGTTTGGGTAATTGGGTGTGTGTGTGTGTGTGTGTCCCTGTGTGTGCGTGTGTGTGTGTGTGTGTGTGTGTGTGTGTGGACTTTGCCATTTTGCCATTCCGTTCATATGTCTCATCTCTCCCATCTCTCATCTTTTAAAGGAAAAACAAAAGCACTGCAGCGTTGACCCGACACCCCTCTTCTCTTTCTTTGTCACTATTCGTTTGCCACAGATGTTTCGGAAAAAAGCCTCCTCCTCCTTGAGAATGGGACGAATATCAGAAAGCTCTAGATGTAATAATCTCCCTATTACTTACTCTCCTAGATGTCGACCGCACTTATTAGGCTTCTAGTAGGCATTCAAAGCTGTTGCTTGAAACCACTCCAACTTTAAATCTCATAGGAAGACTACAGTTTATAGTTTATTGAATCCACTTTAACTTTTAACCTCTTTGGATCATCATTTACATAAGTCTATGACAAGAGATTATCTTTGTGCCTGCTCTTGTGCAGTCGCTTTAGTGTCTGACCTGGACATGGTTTAACTCAAAGCTAGTGTTTACATTGGCACTTGATTCGATTACTGGAGTGGTTTCTCTACCTAACGGCTTTGTTTGTTTTTAACATGTCACTTCCTCATTTGTAATTGTTTCCATTGCTCAGAGGCAATTAGGATGCCTAGTTCATAACTTGATAGATGCGGCTGGTAACTACTGTGGTTTGTCAACACTTCGTTTGCCCATTAAATGTCGGGGGATTTGTGTAAAAAGTGATTGGACTGCATTCACTGCATGTTGGCAAATCATTGCTGTTGTCATCTTCATTGGAGATTTTGGAACTTGCTTTAATGAATACTGGGGAGTTCTTCCATGCTTTGACAGTGGGCATCTCATATGTCACTTACATATTAATGATCTAAAGATTTCCTAACACAAGTGCTTTACTTGGAGCATTTCACTTCCCTCAAATCTAGTTTTAAACCAATTCAGATCCAATTCAGATCCAGATTTAAATCATTTCCAGAAAAGGATCCGACTGTCAAAGTGTTGGTATGTATGTATTGGTTTTCCAAAGGTTTTTAAAAATGTGTTGCTTTTGGGGAAGCGGGTGGGGATGCAGCTTAGTCTTTGGCTTACATTTTCCAGGTTCCTTCAGGAGTAGCTTTGGGAGTTTCCCTGATTTGCCCCCCTTCTCCATGACTCATCTTGCTTCCATTTCTCTTTTCTGCATCTGGAGTGCACTACGAGAGGTTCTTGTAGCGTTGTGCACCCCTTAACCCTTAGGTCTTTGTGCTCCCCTCCCCCCAACCTTCTCTCTCTCTCTCTCCCTCCCTCTCTCTCTCTCTTTCTCTCTCTCTCCTCATGTTTGTCCTCCTCAGGGAGCGCTGACCGAGGCCGCAGTTCCTCCTTCCATGAGGTGAGGGGTCTGCGCGACTTCGACATGAGGCCGATGGCGGACGAGGCGTCTGGCGGAGGAAGTGGCGGCGGAGGCAGTGGCGGCGGCAGCAACACCGTCCTCCAGCGCCTCCTACAGGAGCAGATGCGCTACGGCGACAGCCGCAACTACCTGGCTCTGCAACAACAGCAGCAACAGCAGCAGCAGCAGCAACAACAACAACACCAACAACACCAACAACATCAGCAGCAACAGCAGCAGATGCAGCAACATCACCAACAGCAACAGAGCCAGCAGGGGTCCATGGGCGGGTACCCACAGGGTCCTGGAGGCCCAGTGGATGACCACTCCATGATGCCCCACATTGCCCGGCAGGAGCCTCAGGGACAGGAGCTGCAGGCGGACAGCGGCCTGGAAAAGCAGCTTGGGACGCGGGGAGGTGCAGGGGGAGGCAGCGGAGGAGCTGGAGGAGGAGGAGGCGGCATGGGAGGGGGCCAGGGGCCCAACCCGGAGGACCTGCCCACTTACGAGGAGGCCAAGGTGCAGTCGCAGTACTTCCGAGGTCACCAGCAGCCACCTCCATCGCAGCAGCAGCAGCAGCAGCAGCAGCAGGGACAACAGCAATGTGGGCAGCAGCAGCCCCAGCCTCAGTCCCAGCTAGGGGCGGCCTTCTACGTGACGGGGGTCAGCGGATTCGGCGGTGGCGGTGGCGGTAGTGCAAAGGTGCGCACGGAGGGCCGTCCGACGGTGCAGCGGGTGAGCGGCGCTGGCAAGGTGCACCAGGACGACGGGCTGAAGGACCTGAAGCAGGGCCACGTGCGCTCCCTCAGCGAGCGGCTCATGCAGCTGTCGCTGGCCACCAGCGGGGTGAAGGCCCACGCGCCCGTCACCAGCGCACCGCTCTCCCCACAGCTGCCCCCTCCCGGCCCCCCCGGGGACTACTACAAGCCCACCTCGCTGGGCCAGCCGCACCGCGGTCCCCCGCCCGACTACCCCTTCAAAGGCATGGGGTCTCCGCCCAAACACCAGCCCCACCAGGGCCAGCAGGGTGGACAGCAGGGGCACCAGCAGCAGCTGCAGGGGCAGGAGCCGGGAGGGGGGCACTACTACACCGAGCCCCACCGGCAACCACCACAGCAGGGACGCTCCGACATGCCCCACGTCCGGTACCAGCCCCCGCCCGAGTACGGATCCTTCCGGTGAGTGTAAAAGCAACTCTGTTTGGCTGCACTAACTCTTCAGTGTCAAGGCCTGTTATGCAGTGAAAACATGTTCATAGGAGTGTGTTCTCCTCCAAAAAATGACCAATATTGACTTGTATTGGATTCTCCCTCATGCTTGAAAGGGGGATTTATGTTCCTGCAGCTTTTCTGGTAGAGTAACGTCCTAGCCACTACAACACCACATACTGGTGGAGGCAGCACATATTGATTAAACATATACATTGCCCTACTGGTGGTGCACATATTGATTAAACATATACATTGTCCTACTGGTGGAGCACATATTGATTAAACATATACATTTGTCCTACTTGGTTGTACAACAGATGATGGTTAAATTAATTTATGTAAATGTTCTTCAGATGAATTGCCATCTGTCCGCATGCAAAGAACAGTTGATATGACTGCATTCAGTGCCAAAAAACTCACAAAGGTACTGGCTGTTAGTGATAACTACATTCTAGACACAACATGTTTTGACAAAACCGGTCTTTCGAAAAAAAGGAAATTTCATTTTTGGCTGCAGTTTCTCTGACTAGTCGTTTTTCACTGAGGTGTTTTGTTTCCTTGCCTTGTGTGAAATAATAGGATGTAGCCACTGTCCGCCTCCACCTTTTCAGCTGAAAACTGAAAAGTTGAAAACCTTGTAAGCTGTAAAGGTGGAGGTTATCTGGTTGGTTGGTTTGTTGGTTGTGGAAGTTATCTGGTTGGTTTGTTGCTGGATGTAAAACGTATTTGTCTTTGGAAACACCTGAATAAGGTAATGCTAACCATAAGTACTTAAAGAGAAACTCTGGGCCCTTTTTTCAAACTTTCAATTAAAGTATAGTTGTCCAGTATGTAGGTAGAATGCCGTTTTGAGAAGACCAGTGGCATTGAGTTAGATTGACAGTATTGAGCAACAGTGAATGGAGTAATGTCAGTCACTGACTAGGCTCAGCATGTTATTAAGTAAGTGTCTGCCAACATGTAGAAGATCCCTACAGAGATGCATGTGTGTCTGTTTACCTCTACAAGTGTAAAAACTGTAGAAAACAGTTAGTGCCTTACCTGCCTCTTCATCCACATTCCCCTTCAATCCCTCCAAATCAATTCAGTTTCTGTTGTTGCTAAATTTGATTAGTAGCCTTTTAGGCAAAATGCATTTGCCATTGTTGTGCAGTGCTAGCAGTAGTTTTTTGGATAACAGATTATCCAGTAAAGAGTTAGATTCTTGGTTAGGTGCTTTAAACACTGGGGCCACTTCATATGTCTTGCTGTCCTATCAACCCAAGCTGCACTATATCCTACATCTTGAAATGTCTCTCTGCCCCATCAACAGGCATAAATACAAAGGCCTTTGGTCGCCCTGGCCATACTAATGATTAGAGAAATCACTAATCATCATTCATGACCTGTTTTGAACAAGTTAAAATTCCATTTAAATTCCATTTAACACCTCCAGCTGTAAACTTAGTGACCTGATGTTTGTTGATGCGGATGTGTAGGGACTTGCCGTTTTGATGTTCCCCAATGGAAATATGTAGGGCCCTTCCCGATGGGGACTCGCTGACACAAAGGCGTCTAGGAAGAACCCTGTTTTTCCTGTTCTCTCTGCATGTGTTAATCCTGCGCTATTTTGCGTAGAATGACAAGAGGAATGCATCTAGAATTTTAATAATCAACTGACAAGTCCTGACATGTTTTTTTTTTTTTTTTGATGATCGACCATTAGTTAGGCTGTTTACCTCTTTCAAAATCATTTAAGCTGCAGGGAAGTTGGAGAATGTAAGTCACAAGTCATGAGATTTCTCAAACACCAACTGTAGATGTGACTCCCTTTGTGGTTATTTTCCATATCATCCAGAATCACCAAAAATAGTCCCTCTTCTTCCCCTTTTGTATGTCACTTGCTCCTGCGGTGAAGTCTCAAACCCTCAAACCTCCTCCTGAAAGAAAGGATGTCTCCCAATTTTAAATTTTGTAGGCCATGTTTTGTCTGTTTTAATGTCCGGAATGATCAATGACCTTGTGTTTCATAAATACCTTAGTATTTGTTTACAGTGGGGTCAGATGAATGATATAGCTACATGTAAACAAAGTTGCTAGTCTGTTCACATTCATTTCTATGTTAAAACTAAGGAGCTCTGGTTGGTCTTAAAATCCAGTAAACGGTCTCCATTGCCTGGCATTTCCGATCCCTCCGTTAAGTAGCTGTGTTGTTTGCTGTGTCTGTTTCCCTACAGGTCGAGCAAAGAGAGTTCTCATCACTCTCAGAGGAACCTCCACCACCACAGCCCCACCTCGTCCGTTACGTCCGTGGGCTCGTTGTCCCGCGCCCAGTCCGCCACCCTTAGCAGCCTGATGGCTGCAGCGGCCGCCTCCAGCCACGCTTCCCAACAGCACATGGCCCACCAGGGCGACCCCTACTCCCTGGGCCCCCGGAGCCCGGGCTCCCATCAGGGAGACCCCTACGGGCCTGGAGGCCCGGTGCACGCACCTCAGCAGCGGCCACATGGATTCCCCCAGGACCCCTACGGCTCGGCGCCCAGGAGCCAGCACCAACACCAGCACCAGTACCAGCACCAGCAGGGACCAGGGTCTGGGCAGGGTCATGGACCCGGACCAGGGTCCGGCTCGGGACAGGGTGGGCATTACGGGCATCCGTACTCTATGCAGAGTGACCCATACGCCATGATGGCGCGGGCACAGCAGATGGTGGACATGCTGACAGAGGAGAACCGCATGCTGAAACAGGAGATGGAGCTGTGTGCCGAGAAGGTGTCCAAGCTGCAGAAGGTCAGACTCTCACATGACCATTTCAGTTGTTCTTTCTTGGGTTATGTTATCAATGCACATTTTTTAACAGTAGTCTATCTGCTGGTAGGGGCAACCATCACTTTCTTTTGACCTCTACAGTAAGAGAGGGATATGGTCAGGCTGCTGTGTTGTTATTTGTGGTATGTGAGGTTTACTGGACTAATATTTTAGTTTACACCATCTCTTTTGAGTGTCTGCTGGAACATCTCTGTCTTCAGTGAAAACAAAAGCCTCCTCTTGAAACGTAACATATACAGTAAGGAAGTGGTCAGACAAAAGCTTGTTGGATAGTGTGTGGTTTGCTGTTGGACCAGTATAGTGTTTCTCTGTTATCTCTTTTTATTATCTGTTGATGCGCAATTGAACTCACCTTGCTGGAACATGTCTTCAGTGAAAAAAAAGCCGGTACTGAGCCAGTTGAGTGTCTGTGTCACCTCAGCTGGAAACGGAGATTCAGCTGGTGTCGGAGGCGTACGAGAACCTGGCCAAGTCATCAACGAAGCGCGAGGCCCTGGAGAAGACCATGAGGAACAAGCTGGAGCTGGAGGTGCGGAGGCTGCACGACTTCAACCGGGACCTCAGAGGTGAGCCTGAGGGCAGGACTCGACCAGTTCTCATCATTTAGTCAATCGCAGCGCTGCATTCTTGGTACCTGAAGAGCTATTGGTGGTTTAGAAGAGATTCCACACACTGTCCATTCCGCATGCAAATATTTATTAGAATATAACACAACGTTTCGGTTTCAGACCTTCATCAGGTAAATTTGACCTGAGAGCTATTGTAAAGTGTACCTTGAGTTCATGTCATGTGGCCTTGCACCATCATGCTTTTAAGAATTGGTCATGCTGGAAAATGACGTGGGGAAACGGAGTTGTTTAAATTCATTTTCTGTTCGACTTGAGTTTCCAGCGAATGTTTGCAAACACTCGCAAAGAGTTTGAGGAGGTAGTTCTCCGCGAACAAGCTGGGAGTTGGACGGATGGTTACCGTTGAGATGGAATGGTTACATAAAATTGTTCAAATTGCATGTTTAGAGAAGACAGGTTCACCGCGAATGTTTGCTTGTGTAAGGAATTTGAACACGCCTCTGGCTTAGTAGTGCATTTTTTTTTTTCCGTGTGTGCAGTCATTTAGTAATTTGGTTAGTCAATCATCAGAGCAAATAGTACACATAATATAACTTTGCTACCACACAGATGGTATTTTTATGTATTACACATTACTTTTTATTTAGTTTATTTTGTGTAAAGCTCAGAGGGTAGAGAGGCACAGTAGGCCTCCTGAGCCCATCACCCACTGGTGCTCATGCAGAGAGCTCAGCAAAGAGCACAGAGCACAGGGCAGAGCATCAGCAGCAAACCAAACTGAGCTGCGCTCCGGGGTGTGGACAGGACAGGATCTCTTCTGTTACAAGACCCTTGTGTCCTTCTGTTATTTCCTGTTTTCCTTGTGTGTGTGTGATAGAGATTGAGACTGATAGATGGAGAGAGCAAGCATCAGTGTGTATGACCGACAGAGGTAAGAAAAGATAGATAGATAGATAGATAGATAGATAGATAGATACTTAATGATCCCCAGGGGAAATTCAAGGTCTCAGTAGCCTACAGACATCACACACACATTTACTAACAGCAGAAAAAAGTAATTACAATTATATAATATAAAAAACACAACTAAGCAATAAGGACAGTAGAAGATAAAGAATATACTAAAATACAAATTATACTAAATAACACATAATCTAAATCAATTCTAAAAACAGTATCCACATAGTGGGTGATTAATCAATCAAGAGGCGCTTGCAATGACTGAGGCAGGGACTGAGCCTGTGATTCTCTGTGCATAGTAAGGTAAGTTAAGGTGCTCTGTGTGAGTGAATGTCATGGTGATGGTGCAAATGAGTAGGTCCAACAGTGCAACAGTGCAAGAATAAAGTCTATATATATCTATATATCTATATATATATATATATAACTATATTAAGAAAAGGTATAAGTGTGGCCACAGTTCGGCTGTGGCATGGAGGGAGGGGTTATGCATATGTGCTAATGTGCTAATATAGCACGCAAACAGTGAGGCAGAAAGACGGTGGTAAAGTGGCTAGTGGACAGACAGTATCCAAACATGGAGGGGGTGAAGAGGCAGACCGACTATGCGGAGAAGTCTATCTTTCCTCTTCCCTTAAGTGAAGCATTGCTTCGCCCAAAAGTTGGCGAGATGGTCAGTAAAGAAAGAAAAGGCTCAGGCTAACCGCCATAAAATCCTGACCCCCGTCCAGAGTCCCTTCTGCCAATCAGATGGGAAGAAGCTTTCAGCCTGAACTGGGTTCTGGGACCGGTTCAAGTTCTGCTCCCAACAAGGGATTTCCTTCTAGAATGTTCCCAAAACTTCCCCCCACCCCCTCTTGTTGAGTATCCAGGCCAAAACAGTCCCTGCCTTCCTTTCGCACACAGCCACATCAAATCGAAAATCAAGAACTTTTCCTGCAGGCAAAGTATGAATATATCTCAGCACAAGGGAAAGCAAAGCCTCCTTTGTTCAAGCAAACTCCTGTTTCTTTATTCAGTCTTTGGTGCTGACGTCGGCCGAGCACAGTCATACCGGCCGTGCGTTTTCGTTAGGGGGGTGGGGGGACTCAACACATGGCGGAGTGCCCAGACGTATGTCCACTGGGAGAGCCCTCACTTTTACAACACATAACACACATTACTCCCCCTCCCCCCTCCAGGCTGCTCAGCTCCGTTCCAACACCACCTCCCCATCCACCCCACCCCCTATTTTTCACTTTCTTTCTCTTTTCCATGTTTTTCATTCTTCTGGCCGTGCAGTGTGGCCTGGGGTCTTGCTCACACCGCAGGGCTCCCTGAGCTTTCCAGAACTGGGTGGTGTGATGTGAGGGCTATGCATGCAAACCCGACCTGCGACCCACCCAGAGACAACGCTTACCACCTCGGGCTGTTTGCTGGGCTTTTTAGCGGCCCAAGGCTCACGTCTTAAGAGGCTTTGTCAAAGCCGAGCCGTTAGGAATGCCTTGGATGTTTTCACTGCACACGTATTCCTGACGGGATTTGTGGGAACATATTTGGCATGTCATGCAGTCCGCATTATAGGAGTGATTGTTTGTTGGTTGGGGTGAGTTTAATGGTGTTCATTGTACGTGAGAAGAGAATTGATTTGAAAGGGTTATGCTCCGTGCTCAGAGCACAAGCTGTTTTGATTATTGCGTTGCGATGAGTTAGGGAAATAATGGGGCCGGCAGTCAATGCCAGAATGTCCCTCACTGAGCAGCGTTGTCCTACCATCATGGAAATATTATTGTAACCTTTGGCCCAGTTCCTTGATGAAAGTTTTACTTTTGCTCTCCCCCCATTCCCATCCCCTCAGCTAAAAAAGAAGGAAGAAAAGAGTGCTCTTCTTTAGCCCTGTAGTACAATACATCTTTTAATGAATCCAATATTGCTCTCCCTCCATTGCTAAATTATGACTGGGCTGGATAGGGAGGGAGATTTCCTCATGCAAGGTTACTGTTAGAATTTTTTGTTTTGGTATTTGCTGAGCAACAGGCCCCAGCGGTGCAGTATCTGAGTGTAATTTGCCCAAGCCGAGAGGCGCTTTGAGTGCTGCACTCCACAGACAACGCTTCATCCATTTTTTTACCGACCCCCACCCAATCATCTCTGTATCCATCTCTTGTCTCAGCTCCACTCCAGAAGGTCTGGATTTACACAACTGCCATATTATTTTTTTCCCCAGCAGGGTTGCAGAATATCCTGTATCTCTGACTAATAATTCCCCCTTCGCCACAGATTTTCAAGAAATCACAGTGTAGTCAAACTAACATACGTGGGGCTGGGCTTGCAATTGTGTGGTTGAAAGTGTGTTGAAGAAAAGGCATTTGTTTGAGCCATTTGCATGCTCGGAAATAGTGTGGTTAGAAAAGCATCTGATTCTGCTGAAAAACAAGCTTCTCCTGCTAATCAAGTCCACAAGATAAGTGATCATAGACAGAGATAAACAGATCAAACTGCAGGCTTTCGTCACTTCAAGTAGACTTTTATAGATGGTGTGTGGAGGGAAATCTTATGGTTGTTATTGTTGTCTACTTTCAGAGCGCATGGAAACGGCCAACAAGCAGCTGGCAGCAAAAGAGTGTGAAGGTTCCGAAGAGAACCGCAAGACCATCTCTCAGCTTCTTGCTCAGAGTGAGTATACCCTCCCATCTTCTGGAAAACACAAACTGATTCCCAAACAGAAACTGGAAGACTGGCCAACAGGATTGAGTTTGGCTCATTAAATAACTTCTGATTAAAGCTGCAGTTGGCAAGATTTTTTTGATCATATTCACTGAAACCGACACTATATTCCGACAGAACAACATAAATCAGCCGGTTTTGGAAAAAAAAAACGCACTTCTACCTCCACCTAGAGTCTGTTATTTGTTTTGCAAAAATCCACAGCTCCCGGTTCTTCTGGTCCAATCAAAGCAGGGCTGTGTGAGATCTGACTGTCAATCACAGTCTGGTGCACACTGACGAGCACAAACTCGATGAGGGGGTGCTCGGTGGTAGTGGGGGAGGGGCACGAGAGTTGTAAACATTCAAAATTTTGGCTAAGTCCCCTCAATCTGTCAGACTTGCCAAATGCAGCTATAATATAATATAATATAATATAATAATAATAATAATATTCTGAATAATTCAATAAATTCAGTACAGTGCTCCCAATTCACCCTGGACTCAGTTTAGTGAATATAGTTCACTAATAGTGCCACCATTTTGGATGCGATTGATGACGAATAGCTGTGTCATTGCTTCTGGTATTAGACAGTATGTGTGTTTTGAGGTTATGATTAAGAGAAAGACATGGCTGTGTTTAAGATTCACTGAGTCATCAGTTCACCCAACAGGGTTCCCACAGGTCATGGAATTTTAAAAAGACTATTCCAGACATGGAAAGTCAGGGAATTGTATCATTTTGGGGGCAAAGTCATGGAATATCAGGGAATTTTGCTGTAGCAGTTTAAAATGTACTTGCCAAAATACATTAATACAAATATATTTCCACACAGAATTGGTGTATATCTGGTTGTTAGCTTTACGGCTTGCTTGAGTAGCCCAACTGTTTATTCAATTCCTATTTATTCATCTCCCACTCTAAAAAAGTAAAAGACTCTTGACTGCTATGCGGGTGCTCTGAAATCATTGGTCGGTATCTTGTACTATTCATTGTATAGTAAGTCATGGAAATTCAGGGGTTTTTTTGTCAGGGAAAAGTAATGGAATTTTACATTTGACTGAGAGTGGGAACCCTGTATTAAATACTGGCTGCTGTGTGCCTTCAGAATGTCTATGGCAAAGGATGCAGTGCATGCATATTCATGTTATTTCATTTGTCATTCATTTCCACCCCCAAAGCTCATCCTAAATCAACAAAATAGAAAGTTTGTGTGTTCCAGTGATGAAGTGAATTGTCACCACTAAACTTGTAAGGACATTTTAGTGTTTCTCCCTCATGGGATCACAATATGAGAGTGTCCAACATGATGAAAAAGGTCCTTTTATTGTGTTTCGTAGACAAGGAGACCCTACCACCTCAAAATGTCTCCGTATGCCAGCCAGGCAACTAGCATAATCCTGAAACTGTAATGCCTTGTCATCTTTCCTGCTGCATTGACAGACAAGGAGACTCAGCGTGAGAAGGAGAAGCTGGAGATGGAGCTGAGTGCCCTGCGCTCCACCAATGAGGACCAGCGGCGTCACATCGAGATCCGCGACCAGGCCCTCAACAATGCCCAGGCCAAAGTAGTCAAACTGGAGGAAGAGGTGAGTTCTTCTTACATGGCCGTCCCATAGATCATGACTCTCCTGGTCTGGCCTGAATTTGGGCCAGGTCTGGGCCACATTCAACCTAGCAGAAGCAGCAGCAGAACAACACAACACAATATGTTACATTTATATAGCGCTTTTCTCGACACTCAAAGCGCTTCACATGGAAGGGGGGACCTCACTTATCACCACCTGGGTGATGCACGGCAGCCATTATGCGCCAGAACGCTTACCACACACCAGCGAGGAATTTGTTTGTTGAATTGACATGTAGACGAACACAGATGGGACCAGTGGAGGACATAAGCATGGTGAACCATATTTACAAAATAGTGGTTTTTCAGTCCAGTGTCTCGGCACTTGCGGTGCCTACACAGTTTTGTGCAGTGCAGTGCTGGAGACGCATCTCCTTCACTTTACATAGGCTTACGTCATCCGTTGCCAAACTGAATTGTGGGTCCGTTGCGTCCCGTCGCTCCTGTCGCCCCTGTCAAAAAGTTAAACTGCACCGACTGCAGAGAGCAACGGAAGGCACCAGACAATCAAATTACGGTTATAGGCCTACTTCAAGGCATTTGCATGGTAGGCTACACACCCCCGACCGTCGGGAACACGCACTGGCATGCGGTGACGGAACACAACTGTCTCTAGACGCCGTTAGACACAGCAAACGGCGATGACGAGAGCAAATACGATGCACATACCTTGCTTAACTGTCAACGGCTAATTCCTTGAAGGTCTTTGTTCAAAATGAATCATCTGCTGTGTGGGCCCTCATTCTTTTGGGTGAGTCAGACCTGTGTCAACAACGCACCGCGTCGTCTGAGTAAAATGTCCCAAAAGAAATGGTCCTCATATTATGTTTTAAATATATATTATACAAAGAAACGGTTCATATTATGTTATGATTTATACATTTATTAAGATTCAGAAGCCAATAAAATGGTTCTTTCAGCGCTGTATTGCAAAGGAGATCACTTAAATATTCACAGTTCCTATCAGTGGTGATAATGTTCTATTATCTCCTGTTAAAAAAGTAATAATCTCTATTACTGTCATTTAATCACAGGTGACTTAACATTTCAAAGCTTCTTGGTTAATCAGTCTTTGAGGAGCAACTGATCATTGTGCATCTAGCCAAGTTACTGTAGATGCGTGAGGGAGAAAAACACCCTTCATTAAATTTGGCCCCATGTATATGGGAGGACTTGTTTCACCTACTTATGAACTCACTATAGGAATATGCGCCACCCTGTGGTCAAGATGGCTTAATGTATGCTGAGGCATCAAAGCTCTCAAAACAGAGGTCTATATTGTCTCACATGTCTTCAGAAAGGAAACTACCATCTAACTAAATCCTTTGTTGTATAAACACACTATGAAATCCAAAATCACTATCACAGAACACATACCCGGGCTGGACATATTCCTGTTTTCAGGGAAGTATTGTACGTGTACCCTACAAGCACTCCAGGCATTTCAGGCGTCCTCAGCTCGGAGCTGTGTTATCTGGTAAATGGCGCGGCACTGCGACGCCAGGAACACGTCTTTGACAGGGCTCTGTTTTCTAGCGACTCTGACTCTCCCCAGACCTGCAGGCAGGGAGCCAAAGCCCTACCTCCGCCTGAGGAGCCATGGAGCCCATCACACCATACCTTTAGAGCCATACATACACCTGGTCAGTGTTGAAATGGCAGGGTGGAGGATGAAATGTTTGAAATTTAGAAAACGTTGACTCGGATGTGTTTAGTATTTGTTCCGGACTTGTCTTTTGTGAACTGTGTTGGTTTGTATGTTTTTGTGATGGTCTATTTCTGAATCATCAAATTTAACGATTCCATAAAGAGAGAGGTGAAGTAAACATTTTTTTTTTTGTATAATTCGCTGACACAAATTTTCCAAGAAGAGAGAAGTTTCCCAGTGTTCATTTTGGATTCATAAGACTTGAAATGGAAACAAAATTCATTAAACCGTTACTGAAATTGACATTTGGAAAGGTTAGCTATATTTAACACTATTAAGCCCAAGCCAAAATCAATACACAGACAATGTTAGCTACTGGAGTCAGTCCCGTTTTGAATTGCTGCTCAGTACCGCTTTACAGAGAGAGCGAGAGAGAGGAGAGCGAGAGAGAGGAGAGCGAGAGAGAGAGAGAGAGAGAGAGAGAGAGAGAGAGAGAGAGAGAGAGAGATAGAGAGAGAGAGAGAGAGAGAGAGAGAGAGAGAGAGAGAGAGAGAGAGAGAGAGAGAGAAATGGCCTATTCACAAATACAGGAATTCTAAGTTCTATTTTTCTCCACTGTTCCTAAATTAGCTGGGTTTCTCGGACCCCCCTTGAGGACAGAAGAATGCGTAGAGCATAATGGATGGCACAAAACACCAGCACATTTACAATAGAGCAGCCATTTTGTCTCTGGAAAAAGCCAGTCAGCACATTTTGAATTGTAATGACAAAGTTAATAGCAAGTCAAAAAAAGTTAATAGCATACTCCATTTTCATAATGTGCCAGAGAGTCATGTGGTGAAGCAGAATCCTGTGTATGTCTGATCCAGGACCTGTTCCCTCACCTGGAAATCAACAGTTGTGTACACTGAGAGAACCTCTCCACTCTTAACTATTCAGAAGAGCTCAGTAGAAGCTGTGGCTTATAGCCAGGCTATAGGTCTGAGCACAATAGTGACAGCAGCTGACTGTGGCTGAACACAGTGGCTACTGTGGCTCCAAGCTCAACCCCATAGTTAGTCTAATTCCATTGCTGATTTGATAGGAGATTAATTAAAGGGTAAACAGGAGAGAATAGCCCATAGAGAGTCACCTTAGAGCTGAACCCCTTAAAGATGATTACTCAGGAGACCACTATAGGACTTCATCTTAGACTAAACTCACAGCAGACTGCCTATAGACTGAACTCACAGGAGATTGTGGCTCTATCTGTTTGGCCCCTAGATCGACTCTTTCTCTGTGCTAGGGATTCCCCTATTTAAATCTTGGCACACATTCCAACACCTAGACAAATCTTCACAAATCTCTACTGCAAAGCTAACACACAAAGAAGTATAAAGGAGGGAAAAAAGAAAGAAAGGGTGAACCCCACAAGATCGAGGGAGTAGGAGAGAGAAAGAGGGAGCACCCACCCGCTGTATGGTTGGAGGAGATCTGGGCTTTTTCAGTGTGAATTATGCTCTTCGTCTTCAGCCTTTTGATGCCCTCTCCTCCACTCTTCCCATCTCCCTCTCCATCCGTTGGATGTGTGTGTCTGAAATAGCCTGGCCGTGGCCCAGCTGCCCTGGTAACTGGGCCCTGAAGAATGGCCGGGCTCAGTATGAGTGCCCTCTGAAGCCCAGGACTGCTCCACTTTCTGGGCAGGCCCCGCCACAAACGCCTGCTTGTTCTCCCAACAAAAGCCCTTGAGTTTAAGCCCTGCCATGAAAGAGCCTGGAGATGGCTGGATTCTTGGCTGTCTTTCTCTCTCTCTCCCACTCTCTTCCTCCCTCTTTCTTTCTCTTCTTTACTATTTTTCTCTCTCCTATTGTTGCTTGGTCTATCCTGTCTTCTGTTTTCTAAATTGGTGTATTCAGCACAGCTGTAAAGAGCCACTGCAAGGAGTTTCTAGTATGGACACATAGAGGCTGTATGGAGTGGAACAGAGGTGTCATGACTACTAGCTCATGGTGGAGGTGTCTATGAAAATCTGATGTAAGTTTGGTTGAGCTCATTTAATGTCTGTCTGAATAAAGATCTGCTCAACGACATTTTAAAGTCCTTGGTGGAGTGCAGTAGAGGCAGGGGTATTAGTGGCACAGAGTTTGTCAGTGTGAGAGTCTGAAGTCCTATTTATACTTTCCTGGAGTGTACAACTTTGGACTTTAAAGCTTTACTGGCTCTTTGTTTGGGCCTTACATGTCATGCCTATTAGATGCTTATGATTCTTATTTTGATTTACGCTTTTTAACTTTTGGCTTTGAAGGAGTGCTCCTAAGTAGCCTGACGAGCCAGACTCACATCAAAATGTTGGGTCTGGGAACTCTCCATTGGCAGGCCTCAATCCGAGGGGCGGGATAAACGGTTGTCTTTCAAATTCCTGCTGCACGCAATAGGTTAGCACTATAGCTATGACTTCGTGCCGTTCTTAAGACTCGTTCTTAAGACCCAGTTTAAGACTCGCGGCCAAAGCCGATTCGAAAGACCGCTGTTTGCCAGCAACAGCAGCCATCTCCTTTGTTTTTTAAGTAGCAGGGAATACACACGGAACTGTCGTAACTCTGTAATCATTTATGTTAAGCCAGCCCACCGACTCTATACATGATGTGACTGGCCTGACTAGAGTTTGGTTTTTCCAGCTTGCAAGCCATCGGAGAGTTGCTAGACGACCCTGGCTGCAAATTACATTTGTTGCCGCTAGGGTGTGTCTACATTGCTAGGCTAGCTCCTAAGGTCCTCATGGTCTAACCTGCCTGTGTGTGTGTGTGTGTGTGTGTGTGTGTGTGTGTGTGTGTGTGTGTGTCTGTCTGTATAGCTGAAGAAGAAGCAGGTGTATGTGGAGAAGGTGGAGAGGATGCAGCAGGCTCTGGCTCAGCTGCAGTCCGCTTGTGAGAAGAGAGAGCAGCTGGAGCACCGTCTGCGCACACGCTTGGAGAGAGAGCTGGAGTCGCTGCGTATGCAACAGGTAACGCACACACACACACACACACACACGGAGAGAGAGCTAGCGCTACCAGACATGAAGTGGGTAACATCCAGAGATGCATACACTTCTGAGTCTTCTCAAACAGTCACTAACGCCCACAGCAGTGTCCAGTCTGGCCCACAGTATGTGGTCATATCCAAAGCCTTACCCAGCACCATATACACTAGGACACATGGGCATGTACACCACTGTGCTCCGAGTAGTGGAGCAATGATTGTAGTCAAGTTGGTTGGGGGGAGGTTTGAGTCTTTGAGGAGGACTCCAGCTTGCATTGTTGCTCTACTCTTTCTCTGTCTCCAGACTGGGGATCAGTATCTGGGGTAAAGGTTACAGTAGCATGGGTGTATGTGTGTATGTGTTTGGGGAGGGGGTTGTTAATGTGTGTGGTCAGCATATGTACTGTTTGTGTGTGTGTGTGTGTGTGTGTGTGTGTCTGGCGGTGGTGTGACTGTGTGTGTGTGTGTGTGTCTGTGTCTGTGTGTGGTCAGCATTTCTGCGTCCTATTACTGTCTAAGTGAAGGCCTATTCTCTCTCTCTCTCTCTCTCTCTCTCTCTCTCTCTCTGTGTGCACCTGTGTCTGTGTGTGTCTGAGGCCTGCCTTATCTGTCTACACATGTAAACTTACAGACAGAGAGGAAGACTTCACAGCTGGATTGTGCATTAAGGGGCCCAGTCTCCACATGCCTCCTATAGCCTGCAGAGTGCAGACTGATTAAGCAGACACCCGACAGCACACTCCTAGCAGGCCTCTGTTCACCAACACGACTGGGAATAGTGATTACAATAGCAGCTGGGCCATTTTAGTAACCTGGAAAGTTATGCATTGTATTAATATGCTGTGAGTTATCTTGGTACACTAAACATTCACATGTATGTGGAGTTGATTACTACATGCTTTAATGGTAAACCTGAAGTGCATATTACATCCAGAGGTATATGTGATGTTAGTTTACTGAACCCACTAACCTAAGCTGAAGTCCTCCATAATTATTATTACCAGTATCATTATACTGTAATAAGAGTTTGTGTGGGTTTGCACTTTGCTCCTTTTCATTTTGCACATAATGGTTGCATTTCATGTTGCTGAATATCTGTCTCTCTCTGTGTGTGTGTGTGTGTGTGTGTGTGTGTGTGTGTGTGTGTGTGCAGAGGCAGGGTAGTTCCCAGAGCACGGCTGCCCCCGAGTACAACGCCACGGCTCTGATGGAGCACCTGCGGGAGAAGGAGGAGCGCATCCTCGCCCTGGAGGCCGACATGACCAAGTGGGAGCAAAAGTACCTGGAGGAGAGCGTCATGAGGCAGTTCGCCCTGGATGCAGCTGCCTCTGTGGCTACGCAGAGGTAAGACATGTATAACAAGTTTGACACACACACACACACACACACACACACACATACGCTCACTCATATGTTCAAAATGTAGATGCATCTCTACTGTATATCAAAGGCTTGTGTGTGTGTGTGTGTTCCACAGGGATACGTCCTCCACAGGCATCAGTCACTCCCCCAGCAGCAGCTATGACACATCAGTGGAAGCCCGCATCCAGAAAGAGGAAGAGGAGATCCTCATGGCCAACCGCCGCTGCCTGGACATGGAGAGCAGGTCTCAATACAGTGTACACACACACAAACACAAACAGACAGACAGACACACACACACACACACACACAAGCCTCTTAAGTTGAAGTAAAGTGGCTAATAGGATGTGGACGTCAGATCTCCCCAGGTGCACAGCTGATTAGTGAGTACTCAATGACTCAGTCATTTTATTAGGACCATTTTGTAGTAAAGGCCCTTTTTCTCCTCTTTGACCAGGATAAAGAACCTGCACGCCCAGATCATTGAGAAGGATGCTATGATCAAGGTGCTGCACCAGCGCTCACGGAAGGATCCTGGCGGGAAGGGCGATTCCCCGTCCTCAGCCATGCGGCCGTCCAAGTCGCTCATGTCCATTGCCAACGCCAGCAGCGGGGGAGGGGCCAGCAGCTCGGGCCTCCTGTCCCACAGCTTGGGCCTCAGCGGCAGCCCCATCACCGAGGAGCAGCGCAAGGACGACCGCAGCTGGAAAGGCAGCCTGGGTGAGCCAGTGGGAGTGTGTGCGGTCTTGTGTGTGTGTTCACTCACTTCTCTGTGTGTGTGTGTGTGTGTGTGTGTGTGTGTGTGTGTGTGTGTGAGTTAACTGCCATATCAGTGTAAATCCTCATAAGCCGTTGGGCAATTCTGCCTAAGGGGTGAAAGTCAGCTCCAAAGTCGAAGTGTACAATGCAGTGTGTGTCTCCACTCCGGCTCTATGGGGCAGAAAAATGGACCCCATAAAGGCATCACATCACAAGCTTGGAGATCTTCCACATTTGGTGCCTGCACACAGATACCAAAAAAAAAGTTTGTCATGGGAAAAGACCGAGACCCCCACACTGAGATTCTCTCCATGACCAACACTGTATATGGAAGCAGCTTTGGCAAAAAGGCACCTTTGCTGGGTTGGCCACACCGTCCGCACCCCTGACCTCTGCCTCCCCCACCAAACCTTCTATGGTCCACTTAGTCATTCAAAACAGGCTGCCAGAGGACAGGAAAGGCGCTACAAGGACCATACCAAAGACCCCCAAAAGCACTGCCAGGTTCAAAATGGTTTGGGTTGATGTTACACTCAGCAGAACAACTTGGCAAGCCATCAGCGTCACGGCGACTGAACAAATAAACATCTTTTTTTTCACTGGAGGACCGAAAGATGTGTCAGCTGGTACCATCCTAACATCAGGACACCCTAGCCCCACCTTTGGGCGAGTGTGGGGCTCATGCATCGGCCTCCCCAACCAAATAAACTGGCACCAACGCTAACAGCATTGAACTCCCCACCCAACCCTTTCCCTGGAGCAAGTGTCATCATTGGATACAAAAGAGATTGTGTGTGTGTGTGTCAATGTTTGGATATTCATCTACTTGTATTGTTTTTGTTTTTTTTTGTTGTTACTTTGTAACACTTAAATGTCTCTATTCCAGATAGGAATTTTATGTTGCTCAAGGCAGTTTTTCTTTCCGGAAATTTTTGGAAACTTGTTACTTTCCATTCATCAAATGTGTTACTTTTCCTTGACCAGCAAATCACCTGAAACCTCTGTTAGTGTGCTAACCACGAGAATCCTCTGCTTGCAGGAGTGCTCTTGGGACCTGAGTTCCGCATGGACTCCCTAAGGACAGAGTCCATCTCCTCGTCCCCATCCCCTGTGCTCTACTCCAGCCACTCCAAGACAGGCAGCAGGGACAGCTGCACACAGACGGACAAGAGCCAGGAGGCCAGCAAGCCCAGCACCCCGGCCCTGCCCTCCCTGCCCCAGCAGTCCCGCATCACCAGCCCCAGCCCAGTCTACATCCCAGACCGCATCGCAGGTAGGAGCCACACACACACACACACACACACACACGCATACACACACGCATACATACTTATGGATGTGTGTACCAACCCCTCACACACACAGACTCGCCTAAGCATATTCATAAAATATTTATGCAAATTGGACAATGTTCCTCAGACAGCAGTGTTACATTGGAGCCGTCTGTATCTTGGATTCAAACATAAGGATCTACTGTGACATATATAGGAACACACAGGTTTGTGCACATGATATTGCATAATCATGTTTGTGCACATATATTCAACCGCACGGGTAATCCAAGTCTGGTCTGACCATAAACACTGCTGGTCCATTTAAAGATCAGGTTGTATGTAACAAACAAATTGAGTCAATTGTATTTGTGTGTCTGCATTCTTGCTTTACAGAAAAATGGCAATCCAATAGATCATGCCTGTGTGTGTGTGTTTCAGATGTCCCTGCGTATCACTGCAGCACGCTTGAGAGGAGAGCCCCAATGCAGTCACTTCCTCAACCTCTCAGCCAATCCGATGTGGACAATGACATGGTGGAGATTCTAATCTAAACCACAGTGCTTTCACACACACACAGACACACACACACACACACACACACACACACATCTACACATTTTTCTATGCCATGCTTGATACATACTTTCAATGTATGTGAAGGATTCCTCTTTTCCCCCTCTTTTCCTCAGACTGCGTTGATTCTATGTGAGGGTGTGTGTAAATGCACTATTTGTCATGTGCTTTTAAAAAGGTGTTTTTCAGTGAAAAATACCTCATGGAGTTAGGAAGGAACTTGCCGCGCTTGGTGTTAAAAGAACAATCAGTCCTCTTTTATTGGAAGAATTTTGTCTTCCTTCAATCCCAAACCCTTGGACCAAATGTCTTTAGTTATCATTCATTTCATTTTTTTTCTCCAATTTGCTCCTCTACCATTTGCATGTATTGCACTATCTACCCTGTACACATTCTGTTTTTTTCTTTACTCAGTATATTTATGTTTAGAATGATATTTAGTGATGTTACATATGGCACTTGGGGTAGCAGACCCAAATATTGTAGGTAGTAGAACATTTGCTTTTTTATTTCTTTGTGTCTGTTAATGAGCTGCCCATAACAATGAAATATGCACAACTGAAACAAACGGATCCCTAAAGGTAAATGGGTTTTCACAAAACACAGCTGTGTTCTGACTGCAAGTCCCTTTTCTAGTTAAGCCTTTGAAACTCTTTACAATCAAGGTCACCAGTTTGAACAGAACTATAATCCAACCGTTTTATTTGGACACCTTCCTTCAGAAATGACGTGTAACTATGTACATAGTTGTCCATAGATGTGGTGTTAGTGCGATGGTTGAACTGAATGTTTCTTGTAGCAGGTAGATAAAAAAAAAAAACCATAAGGGTTTTATGCCCCATAAGGCATTGTCAGTAAAGGACCACAGTATACTGGGAGGGAGTTTCTGTGGGGAAGGTTATTGGCAGAATGTGAGTGGTGTGATAGTGCCTTGTAAAAAAGCCCACTGGTTTGGGGTTCCTGAATCCTGATGTTTGCCCTGTGTGTGTGTGTGTGTGTGTGTGTGTTTGTGGGCTGTGGTAAAATATTGGGGAGGTAAGACGTACTGCGTTTTACTCATTCAGAATTATCAAAGGATTTCATTTCAGAGTGGTGTGTGTGTGTGTGTGAGTGTGAGAGAGAGAGTTTATGTACATATGTGTATATTGTTTGGGTGTGTGTGTGCCAGTGTGCGCTGTGCATTTTCATTGAATGGACCTAGTCTCAGAATGCTTTCAGTGTACAACCAGACGCAGCTAAGTTGCAAGGGATTAATCATAATTATTATAATGTCCGAACAGTCGTCATCAGACATCAAGCTGATTGCCCAGGAAAATTGAGAGGCAGTGAATCAGATGATTTCCCAATAGGACAAAAAGGAGATCTTAAGGAGATTGTGAAATGCCACTCAGGCCATTGTCCCATCTTTATCAGCTCATTTAGTGAAATGTATTTCAAGAGTGTCATGTATCAAAAACACAATGATGAGTATTAAATCATTAAAGAACAATAGTAGATGGCTGAGATGAATGCTGTAGATTTTTGTCTTCTTACAAACAAAAAGAAATTAATGACCAAAGAGGTATCCAGCGAGTGTAGAGTTGTAGGAATCAACATATAACAGTGGGAGTAGAAGGACCACAGAGGTCTATGACAGTATTCATGTAGTTTCTGTGACTACAAACGTTACGTTAATGTTGCGTTACAAACATTTGGAGAAACCAGGGTTACACTTTTGTCCTGAATGACTTATCTGGAAGTCTGGAATTGTTTTCTGACCAGTGGTTAAAAGATCAAATCATTAGCAGAAACACTGTGGGATATGTCGTGTCTGTGGCATATGCCATATTCTCAGTGCCTGAAAGAAGACTGCTTCTGTGCCTTTCTATTGTGCTACTTGAATGTTTGTTATTTTCAGCACAGCCTACTTTGCTCACTCTAGACAATAGACCAGACAAGAGGGCTCTAAATTCACATGCTGAATAGACAGACTGCAATCATATATTTATCAGTTACCTGAAGATGACTGCAGTTAAGGGTAGTTTATCATTGTCTATGTACTGGGGAAACATTTCAAGAAAGAAATCAAGCAATACTGACATTTCAATTATCCACAATAATCACAGATGCTGGTGTTTTTCCTTTGGATCCAACATCACATATCTGATGGTGAGCTGCATTTCTAGACCAGTGAAGCTGTGGTTCAAATATTTATCCAATTCTTTCATTCAATGCCAGAAAGTGTTTTTGCCCATCTTGATGGTCTGGCTTGCCTTTCTTGGTGGTTTTGCTTTACTCTTATGTAAAAAAAAGAAACTGCTATTTTTGTCTTCATTTGTCCCCCATAAACAGTTTCAGAGAAGACTTTGTTCCATCTTGTCTATCTGTGAGGTGAAATGTCTTTTGGCTGGCAGCAATAGGCACTAAATGAGCTATCGGTTTCATATTTTCATCTATAGCAGTCCCCAGTCAGCACACAAACGTATTGTACTAGGTGCCTTTCAATAGTTTAATTTCAAACATTGTTGTGTCATGAAAATGTGTTAACATTTTAAATTTGGTCTAGTTTGCTGGTCTCTAACTGTCTTGTTGAAATCAAACAATTGGCTACAATGTGGAACATAGAAAATGGAGGCAGTCACAGTCCACCCAGGTTGGACACATTCACTAACCATGCCTGTGTGGACAGTAGATAGAGGACATTTTCTAGAGGTTTGTGTTTCTGGCATCTGATTGATTAATTAATTAATTGATTAGGCAGCTGACTCATGTTTACTACAATACCTAACAAATGGACATATGATTAGGTGAAGTTGGAACCTAGTTATCACTCCCTTGTTCTCTTCCATTGTTACTATCCTTGTTGCTTCCTCTTCTGGCTAATGGGAGCCCAACAAGTTGTCCGACTACATACTTGGTAACAGCTATAAAACTGACCTTAAAGTGTCACAGCAGACAAACCATAATATGTTATCATTGTTTCCAATGACATGCCATTGTCATGTACTATTATTGGTCACGTGTCATGTTTGCATATCTCCTGTGATGTATTTACATAGCTGTCATTGCAATCTCTGACCATTGTAGATTATCCTTTTGCATCACTGGCACTAATTATTGTCATTCTTTGACAGAATATCACATCTACAATGACATTTTTGTCTGTCTCATGACCGATGGTTTTAGGAAATTGTCACCAGATTAATCTGGGCCTAAATGGACGGTGTCTACTGTATGTGGTTAACAAAGCTGCGTGTCTCTTTGAATTTCCAGTTCATTCTGTGCCAACATCCCCTACCATAGTGTTTCTGGTTTGTTTTGTCTCAAAAGGTATGTTTTAGAGAAGCTGCTTGAGAATGTTTTTACCATACAATCATTCTTTAAAAAAAAAAAAATAGCTTGTATTCTCCTTTAATCAGAATTCAATTGACACAAATCATCTCATGCTGGTTTCATTTTGTGGTTTTGACTTTTACTGTTATTTTGTTATTACTTCTGCAATGTTCCAAAAAATAATGAGTTAACTCTTAATTTAAATTTGTATGGAGTAAAATCTACAAGAATTCCTTTTTGTTAAAATTTCTATTGTTATTCACATATTTTTGTTAAAACCACTTGATATTAAAAAGAAAATGCCTTTCCTAACCTTTTGTTTTGTTTGTGTTGAATGACTGGGGTTCATGTGCACATGACATAAGAAAGTATCTGGTGTGCACTATGAGTTCTTGAAAAAAGCTTAGTGACTTAAACATGTTTTTTCTTTTGACCATGTTCCTTAGAGGCTCTGTAATATACTGACAGACTTGTTGTTTCTCTTGGTTACTTGTAGTATTAATAGTCCAGTTCATTGAAATGTATTGTATACTACAGTACAGTAGCTGAATTGTCAGGACTGAAAAATGTTGGCATATAGCAAAAATCCAACACATGGGTAACTGCATCTGCTGTAAAACTGATTTAATGGAATCCACATTTCACATTGAGAGAAAACCAAAGTATTATCTTTGGTCTAAATATCATTTTAGACAAGAAACACTCTGTAGGCCAGAGTAAAGTTTTGTCATGGTCTATAATTATTCCATGGAATAATCATTATTTGCATCCTTGATGATAAGTGCACAGCATCAACAGCTTAATATAGAAGTGAAATTTCACATTTCCCCATAGCGGACCTGATATATAAATTAAATTACTTACAACATATTACGCCTTGTGTGGTGTAAGTTCATTGTTTTTGCTGCATCCAGACTACTGTTTGACCTCTGCTCTGAACTGATAAGAGCAGGAGAGAATATTGCAAGTGACTTCAGTAGGGCTTAAGGAGCACAAACTTTCCTTTCATCATACATACATACACAGGTTTGGCTGACTGTCAGGGATGTAGTGGTAAAATAAGAGGTGGGTAAACTATGAATTCTGTGATCTCGGTGAGGTGGACTGCGCAATGCAGTATCGGATTTTTAAAAAAGGCATTCAGAACATGTTTGATGATGGTGGAGGTTATTGTCCAATGTTTATAACAATACCAGCAGTATTACAGTAAATGGTTCCTAGCAGGATTGCTACCTCAATTGAATTGCAAGTTAAATTCAAGAATTGAGTTGCGTTTAGTCTCCACTACATACCTGCTGACCGCTGAATAGCTCTGTAACAGAAACACTTTGTAAAACTCAAACAATCCAAAAACACTGTATGGTCACATCTTCCTTGACAAATGAACAGAACTCCAGGAAGTGTAGTGTGTACAGAAATATTTATATTGCATATTCTGGTCTCTGTCCTTGACCAGTCCTGGAGGGATAATTGAGATGCAGCAAAAACAGATTATGTCTACCTGTAAAATGCTGTGCTTAATAGTATACAACTCTAGATACATCTGTCAAGTGAGTAAATACAAATACAATATTTTCTATAATCTTCCATCATAAACAATAAACTTTTCTAAGCCCGTAACACCTCAAGCTTTTCAAGCCTCATTTTTCCTGACTTTATAAATACATGACCTCGCAAATCAACACACTCAAAATGACACCCCAAACCTTCACCACGGCCTTCACAACACTTACCCTGCTTACAAACAACTCACACCGGTGCTTGTGGGCAATTGGTGTTTTCTAGCTATCCGTTGCTACTTTGAGTCCTCAGTGGTGTTAGCATAGCTAGCCCTAGTGTGGTGGGCATCGGTGTTTGAAGGGCTACCCACACAGGGTTGCGACCGAGAGTGGTAATCGATGGAGGCCCAAGGGCGGGCAATGGAATCCAAGCACAGGTGGGAAGACTGACTGAGAAGCTATCTGCGCATCCACAGCCAGCCGTTGAGCAGGACGGCCGACACCATCAGAGAGAAGAGCAGCATCTCAGCCTGCTTGTGCTCCACGTTCTGACGCTCGAGTGCAGCAAGACGACGACTCATCTTCAGGAGCTGCAAATGGATGAAATAACAAGGATGAGTTTGACAAGTGGATCTCAGTCCTATACCTGACTTGACTAATATTATTCAACAGCCTGGTCAAACTATTTATTTATGTGTGATTGGACAAGGGGCATAATTATGATAATACCACTGACTTAAAGCAGGTGTGCTTGGAGCAGGGGTGGCTATGAGATATACTGCATATACTGTATGCAAGAGGCTCCGTCGGTAAGACTGAGGCATATTGGGCTCAACTAGTTCATGTAATACTGTGCAACATCAGCATACTAAACTTTGACACTTTGTTGAGTGCCTATGTATACTGTCAACCAGGGATGACAAATGGCAAATTCAGGCCATGACAAAGGCCACAAATGTGTCCCTAAGAACAGAAATGCTTGGGTCTCATCTGGTCAGCAGGACAGTCTAGAATGTTGTTCTCACCTGTCGCCGAAGCACAATGAACTCCACTGCTGCTCCAGACTCCTCTTCTGGGCTCAACCAAGGCTCCTGAAGGGCACTTCAGAGCGCGCGCGCACACACACACACACACACACACACAAAAGTCAAGAGAAATTAAGTAGGTTTACCTTCCAGGTAATGATTCTGTCCATTAGCTTTAATATGTTTAACATACTTAATTTGTTAAACGTAGCTTTCATTCGAAAACATAGGTTGATGTATGTGCTCCTATTACTAATACATATTTAAAATACATACAGATGGGAAAAAGTAGATGACTGTTGAATCCATTCTGATGAGGGCTCCCATAGTGATATACATAACCCAAACAAACCCATTATAAATGATGTATTATACAGCTCTTCAGAATACTGCGAAAAGTTCCAGTCACATAAACGGACATTCCCAACATTTGGAAGGCCCATAATTATGTATAATAACTGCGGCAAAAAAATTATATCTGCTGCCAATTGCAACAAGTATTGTGCTTCTGATTCAAGTCATTCATATCATTCCATGATTTCATTCGCTTCATTGAAAGAGAAAGTCAGCAAGTAATACGTTGTATTGTATATATATACAGTACACACACACATATAGGCGAACAAAATTGTTCATACCCCTGGCAAATATTAATGTAATGTTGATTTTCTCTTGACCAATATGTTTGTTCTGACTGAAAATTGCACTGCCACATGCCAAAAGGTTGTAAGACAATGTGGTAGAAACATGGAATCAAAAAATAATCGTTTTTATCTTTTTTAACATATATACAAGAGAGAGATCCACCTTTTCCTGGTTTCTGTGTATGGCTGCACCTCAGCTGAGCTGCGTGAGTGGTTCTCTGGGATGCCAAACCTTCAGAAGCAGAAAGGAAAATAAAGCTGAAGTTAGACTCTAATTAGGGTTAAACCATCAAGACACTGCAGCACTTTCAAAACATATGTTTTTCACTGTAAGTAGCTTTCCAGAGGTTTTGGAAACCAGAACACACACAACACTAACTACATCCATCCACACATGTACAGACACCCTGTGCATATTCAGTGTCACATCAAGGATAGCAAAGATGTTGGGGCTATCTGTGTTACCAGTCCACTTTTGCTTAAACCATACTGCCTGGTGGTTTGAGTCAATAGCATAAGACTACTGATGAAAGTACAAGGAAACCTGGTAAAGTAAGCAAAAAAGTAAGAGTACAACACCCTCTGCTGGCCAGCAAAGGCAGTGAGGTAATTCAGTAATACCAAATGACAAAATTCGTGAGTGGGTTTTTATGAATTATTCCTATTTTATTGCACCAATGGTAATGTAGCAAGAGTGATCAGTAGAGAGCCAGGCAAAGACAATAAGGCATAGCCTGCACAAGGCAAGATAACCTTTCACATATCTTATGTAAAGGCCACAGATTGGTAAACAAATGAGTGATCTGACATGGAGCTCTGCCTCTGAATCCAACAAGAGGATGGCCAACATTCAGAAATACTAAAGCATGCCGGGACAACCCTTCACCTGCATTATGGTGAAAGTACATGCACTGGTCACAAACACAGAGTTGCCTGCTAATACTATTGTTTTTAAAGCCCAAATGAATGGATGTTTTTGGGGGAGAGGGGTTGGAAAATAAATGACAGCAATACTGAAGTGAGCCTGTCTGAATGTTATTATAAATAGTTTACCAGACTGAACTGTCAGGGAAAACTTAAGGGTTAGTAAAGCCACTCCTGGTACAGCACGACCACAGCAATACAAGCCTACATAGAAGACAGGGTTGGAAGCTGCCCTTCACTAAAGGATTGTAGCCAATAACAGGGATGGGATGGGATGAGAAGGCAGGAGATTGTGATCTGATGGGGATGCGTGTGTCGTGGTGAGCATTTATGGGAGGGCTAGTAAGCTGGTGGACTGGTGCAGGTGGAGGTGGGGGTGGCAAGCAAGCCAGGGGTTAGTTGCGTCACCTGGAGGAGTATTTTTGGGCGACAGTCTGCAGGAGACGCTGGGAGGCCTGCTGTCCCAGTTCCTTGGCCGCCTGGAGCACGCCCTGGGGAGACAGCAGGTTGGGCGGGAGAGAGCCCAGCGCCAGGGCCTGGGGGGTGGCTGCGGGGGGGTCGACAGTGGCACTGCCTCGCTGGCTAGGAGCCAAGGCTCTTCCGGAACAGCGGCTACTACAGCAACACGGTGGTGGTGGGTGGGGTGGTGTCAGGAGTCGGGTTTGGTGGAAAGAGGTAAAGAGGGAGGGAGGGAGGGATAGAGGTCGGAGTGGTGGTGAGTTGAGAGAATAAGACAGCAGAGTAGCTATGTTATCTCACAGCACTACGGCTACTGTGAGTTCAGACTGACAGCTACTTGATCTTCCTCACCAACAATGACTGCAACAATGACAGTAAATTCATGTGTATGTGGGCTTCACCAAGTGCTGTGTGCTGCATACACACACACAGCTTCTGACAGTATCACACAAAGGTGCAACAAGCCCTCCATCATGTCTGCCTTAACTAAAAAAAGAGTTTGTGGTGCCTTGAAGTAGGGCTGGGCGATATGGCTGAAAACTGTATCACGATATAAGTATTTCATATCGGTCGATATCGATAATTCTTAGGGCTGTCAATCGATTAAAAAATTAATCTAATTAATTACATACTCTGTGATTGATTAATCTAAATTAATCGCATATATAATTTTTGCTGTGAAAGTATTTTAAATATTTAAATTCAAATGAATCATTGAATAATCAGCATTAGTGACATTCAAATTCAAAGACTCTTTTATTATTATTTTCATTGTTCAAATAATTGCCATAATAATCTGATATGACCTAATATGCTGAGGAAATAAATTCAAAAGTGCTTCGGGAAGAAGTTTTTTTTCACATACAAGGCATTTCAGGCCACAGATATAACCTAGGGGACACAATTAAAATAAATTAACACTCCCCTCAATGTCAACACTTATTTCTTTGCATTGAAGTGCGACTATAGAGTTGATGAACTCCAGTGATATGCAAATTCCTTGCTGCAGACATCACAGAGGACTTTATTTTCAACACTTTTTTTTTTTTTTATCAACACCATCAGGCCGTTTTTTAAAAGTAAATGTTCCAATCAATGATTCCGGCAGCACGTTTTCTTCTCTCTCCTTCATTTTACAGTCTAATTTTTGCTGACTAGAACGGCTCAGGGTCAAAGGTCATACGGAATCGATTAATCTGCACTAATTTTTTTAATCAGTTATTTTTTCTGAAATTAATCAATCGAAATCAATCAGTTATTTTTGACAGCCCTAATAATTATTGATTTTTTAAAAATCTATTTCAGATAAGGACCAGAAGGGGAAAAAAAGTTCAATTTTATCTACTGGTTAGACTATTCAGTTTCCCCACGTGTGTTTAAGTTTCAAATGAATACTTTTTCTCCTTGGGACAGGCCCGTTTGAGTCTTGGAAAATACTTTCCCATTTGCATCGGGATTGAGTTGATTAGAATTTAGCAGTCAATTTGAATGCAACAGTTTTAAACAAATTTGTGCAGCGTGCTAATGATGCTAACCGGATTTAATAGCAATTCAGTCGTCTTGCACGATTGTGAATGTTTGGATTACATGCGCATGCTGAGGAGGGATGCACCTAGAGAGAGAGAGAGAGAGAGAGAGAGAGAGAGAGAGAGAGAGAGAGCGCACACGGGGCAAGGACTCATTGAAAGTCTGTGTTGAGGTAGGCCTACTTCTATCGTCTACCCTGGTAGAGTTGCACATACTAGCTACAATGCAAGATATATTTAGCCTATTTATTTATGGACAACGTAAGGCGGGAGGTGTGTGTTGCTTTTAATTATGGAATGTTCTATCGAACACATTTTTTATTGATATCGATTACATGTCTATTGCGATACATATCGCTATCGTTTTATCGCCCAGCCCTACCTTGAAGTTATCTTTAACTTTCTGATAGGAGAATGTTTTAGAGGAATAAACACCATCAACAGCAGTGTCACATCAAGGTTGCACATGTATTATTTGCTAGTGATAATGATACAAAAGTAGCACTACAACACATAGCCAACCAACTAACCCATCACAGAGCAGCTTAATGCCCTTCTGAAAAGTATTGGTCAAATTGTTAAAATATTTATCTGCCAATGCAATCTTGTAACAAAGCTCCTAACAGTGTCATTCAGAAAGCACTATGTATTTATTAAGAGCAATCATGGTACAATGAGAGCATACTCACGAGGGTGGAGATTGTAGGGCCTCTTTAGTGCGCGTGGGGGTGACTGGGGGGCTGCGGCCAAAGGCTTGATCGCTGTAAGACCTCCGAATGGGGCTCTGTTCAAAGGCCAGACACTAAGTCACTTGCCGAAACTGTGTGTGACCACAATAAATACAAGTGCCAGTCTGCCCATGTCTAATGCATGTAATTTATTATCAATATGTAAATGATTACATTATAATAATCTGTACAATGATTTGATTTTTCCAATCCATCAGTGCAATTTTAAGAGTAAAACTGCCAAGGGGGTGAATAAAGGAGAGAGGCATGTTTTGCAGGTGAATACAACAAAAAGAGAGAATGAACAAACATACACTGGCACTGGCAAAAATCATGGAAATGTCGGTACTATATGACACACACCTGTGCAGAATGTTGTAGGTGGGCCGCATCCACACTGAAGGCTCCCAGGTCCCACACAGAGCTGGCATGGCCTGAACTGTGCTTGGAGAACATCGGCCGAGCACTAAGGTCTGGGACATCTGCTAGACAAACAGCTGTGAGCTTATAGTCACACACTAGCCACTGCATGACCATCACATAGTTTAGTGCATTGCAAATGGACTAAATATAGACTGACAAAATGAGTGTTCTTCATTACAGTTTGTGTTATTACTGACAGGCCAAAGATCCTATTTAGGTATGATAATTAATGATTTGACATAAACCAAATGATTAATTCAGAATAACATACAAAATTAATTTGAAAAAAAAAAAAGATTAAAAAGAAAGAAGGATTTTGAAAAATAAAAATCTGATATTTGATAGATGTGGTGCACAGTCTTGTGTGTAACGCGTTACAAAGTAACGAGTTACAGTAACGTAACTACTTTTTCGAGTAAAAAGTAGTGTAACACACTACTACTGAAGATTTGGTAACGTAACATAGTTCCTTTTTCATATCGACGCAACGTCACTTTTCCCAGGGACAGATTTGACAGTGACGCTGCTTTCTAAGCTGCTGCGCTTGCGCAATAGGCATGAGCTCCACATGGCAGCCTACAGTACGTGACAGAGGCTGGTAGCATGAAGTGCAATCATAGCTCCACACGGTACGTGACAGAGGCTGGTGGCAATGAAGAGCAATCACAGCAAGCGAGACGCAGCCAACGCTAACTTCTGAGAGCTGGAGGTATTCACATTACTTCGAACTCGTTGAAACTAAGGGGAGGAATGTGAGTGTTAGTTGTAGCCTACACTGTGTCCTGATTTTGTCTACTGCCGTTAACTCAACTGCCAGCCTATTGATACTATTTGCACTAGCTTTGCACCAAATTTCGGAGGAGCGCCTGTTAAATGAAACAGTATAAGGCTATAAAATAAGCCCTCATATATTTTGTGCCCAAGATGTATCGAGGCTATGTTATTTGATATTGTTTCATAGGGCTTTAGTGGTGGTGTTGAAGCCTATAAGCCCAGTGTTTTCTTGCCAAGTGCTCGGTTTGTGGCATTTTTGATAATAAAGAGCACAAAAGAAATACCTGTTATGTCCTCCATAGTAGAACTTTATGTAGGCCTACACATTTAGGAACAGATATTGGGTTCTGCCCAGTCGAGCAACATAAAAGTAATGTAAAAGTAACGAGTAAAGTAAAAAATTACTTTCCATAGAGGCTAACTAAGTAAAGTAAAGGGTTACTTTTTTGAGAACGAGTAACGAGCAAACACTACTTTTTTAAAAGAAGTAACTTCCCCAACACTGGTGGTGCATCGATTTACCGAACAGACCAGTCCAAGGTGTTCTATTGAACATCACAATACATAATCTCTACCATAATCTCTTTTAAATTGTCCTAAAATTGTTCAGAGAATTGCTCTAAAACTTAAACTGTTTACCAGGTTGTCAGTCGCTTTGGTTAAAAATGCGTCAGCCAAATGTAATGTAATGTAATAATCCACTGAAGTGCTTGTGGAACCTTCATGGACCACTAAACCACCGTGTGAAGCCCACACCCTTACCTGTTAATGCAAGCTTGTCTGGTATGTGCATGGTGTAGGCAGGATGAACATCCTCAGGTTTCTGCTCTTCCTCTGCCAATGTGCCAGGAGCCACTCTGATTCGCTCAGGTACCCGCATCCGTTGATTGATGCCCTCAGAGTAAGTGGACCAATTGGCCTGTGGTGAAATACAGGATGATATGAAAGTTGGATGCTTAAAGACCATCTGAAGAGTCAAATCTAGCTTATATACAAGGACACCGCTTTACACCAAACAATCAATCTTCATTGAAGATCTTCAGTTCTTCTCAAGATTCGGTGAGCCTCAAGCACTTTCAGATCAGTTATGCACTGGTTAGTCACTATATGCACAGTTAAAAAATAGTCCAGAAAGGATTACAGCAGTTTCACAGACAAATTTAGTTCAAATTTAGGTTCACCACAAAAAGTCTAATGGACTAATAACTTTTTCCACTAACAGTATCCCCCGTGAACTCTACATTTCTTCTCAAGTATTTTTTTGAGGACAAGCAAAGGTTATGCGACACATAATTTGAAGAGGGAACGTCACGTCACGGGTCACAACCTAAGGACGTCGTTCTCGTGTTGTTGGGAGGCTTACATCTCAAACGTCTCATAAAACTGTAGACATTCTCACTCACCTCGGATGGATGTTGGCTGGAGGTCCGCCCTGGTGCGTAGTCAAACATCTGCGCGGCCATTATAAAGGCAAGCTTAGGCAACAACTGCAACCCGTGACAAATAAATTAGTGTTTTCTTTTGCTTTCTTTTTCAAAACATCCACAACATAGTATGCCCCCAAATCTGAGAACAGATTCCGTTGATAAATGTGTCGAAGAGAGGCTTAACTGAAAACCGGACTGCCCAAGTGGGGCTACTTTGTCAGTTCGGATCATAGATTAGCTGAACACGCACGCACACAGCATAGCATAGGTGTAGGCTGGCTACCTGGGAACAAGATTAAGGATGAATCCGGTTGACAGGGTGAACGTGCCAGGCCACCAATAAATCAGCTACATCTAGGCTATATGTTAGCAAAGGCAAAACGGTCTTAACTCAAAGCCACTGCTGACAACCATATCTATATCTATGCTGACAACAAGGTTTACATGTGCATGTCTGGAAAGTTGACGTTGACATTCTGAACTATGACTGTTAGTTAACAAGGGTTGTATTCTAAGCCACGAGTATACGTCGTACAAAACAGCAATTTAACTTTACAAAGTGCATAAAGTAAAATATGTGTTTTAGCCTAAATTAAGCGTAATGTCACTGACAGACCTATAAATGCATAGCAACCTAATGTTTGCTTGCTGGCTAATCTACTAGCTGCTTCTCTGGCTAGTTAGCTAACGTAACAAACTTCCGAAGAAGAGGACGACGCTGACCGGTCAAGTGCATTCGACTTCTGTAAATGCAAATAAGCACGCGACCGCAAATAACCATACCCAGGCTTTTTCACATGAACTATGATAGAATCACACACCTTTACTTCTAGGAACGTATCAACATTCAAGACGCCCCCGAAACTTTGTCATAGCAGTCTGACTCCTATTTCGGAAACTTAACGTCGTTAACGTAGGCTGCGTGACATAATACGCCCTTTGCGTGCTATGGCCAATGACATTAGCATTGTGTTTACCCATTGTTTACCCTTCAATGTGATGTAGGCCTACAGTAGCCAAAGCAAGCATACAAAGTAGCACAACTGAATGATAGGGCCTACATAGACTAGCCTACTCATGGTTTAATATCTACAATAATAACAAACAAACTAAATAAGTAAGCGAGCAAAACGTGTAGCAAATAAATAAATACATAATTAATAACAGCAATACACATCAATCATAATAATAGACCACAATTCACAAGCTTTTCGAAGAAGCAGTTTAAATTGTCCACCAGATCAGCTAATGTATGTTTATAGTTTTCCTCATTGGCTTTCTTCCTCAGCAAGTTGCCAATTTCATATTTGTGGGCTAGGCCTAGGCTACCAGAGATTTCTTGACAATTATCACTTTCATTAGGCTACACCCAGGGTTAGATGTAGGCAACATTCCAAAATGTAGCCTAAATGTTTCATGTCGATATGTTTCAAGAGGCTGTTTATGTCATTAATGCAAAATCACACAAAGCTAGAGCAGATAAAATCCTTCATTTAACATATTCACAAAAGGAATCAGTGCTTTCAAAGACAAGATTTGGCACTTAGATAGACAAAATGGTGACAAACAGGTGGCAGGATGGGATGGAGACAAAAAATGACACTGTGACCAACCATAACCACTGATCTATAAAGAACACACTATCCAGTGTTCTTTATAGATCAGAGACCATAACCAACATTAACAGCACTTCAAATTGGTCACCATGGTTACAACATATTAATTATAATAACTAAAAGCTGAAGAGCACTATTCTGACAGGAATGAAACTGAGCTTGAGAGGAACATCAGGGTATGGTAGAATGCCTGGTAAGCCAGTAAATTTCACCGCATTTGATATGCAGTCAGAAAGTCATATCAGTGATAGTCAAATATTATTTTACACCTTTTCATCCCATTTAGACTTTATAGGCCTCCATCTATAGGCTGCTACTAATGACTGCCATATGTGAAATGTATTTCATTAGGCTAGGCTCCCCTAAAATAGGAGATTGTGAAAACACACTCAACGGAGTGAAACTACATTAGAGTTCTGATGGCCTATGGACAAGTGTGGTAGCCTGGGTGAACCCAGACAAACCTTTTAACATATCTGCACTGATGACAACAGATATTGATGCATATTTTCTTTGGAATTGAGTAAACAACTGCATTTAAAACCTTTGTTTACCAGAAAGATGTGTTTGCTGCACGTCTGAAATGATTTGGTAAGAGTATAATGCACCAATTAAAGTTTAATTTCACTGCTCGTTAGGCCCTGGATGTTGTAAAATGGGAAATTCGGAAACAGGCATCAATGGGATCCTAACAGGCTAACAGGTATGTCTGGGTTCACCCAGGCTACAAGTGTGGTGTAAGTGAAGGCAATGTATATTTTATAATTTCTCTTTATATTTCAAACAAGGGAAACCCACAGTGGAGGGCAAGAGAACATGTCACTATGTGAATGCTCTCAGCCGTACCTAGGATGCCTTGATTAATGTCTAAGATCGGTCAAGTTATAACTCATAAGCTATACTTTTTAGCATTCTGAATTTCTGAGAAAGAGAAAAAGAAAGAGATGATGGAATACATCAACCTCTAAGGCAGCTACAGAACATAAGTGTTTGTCTTTTTGTTTTGTTTTTTGTTTTTAAAGAAAGAAACAAACAAAGAAAGAAAGCTCTTGCATGGCACTAGGTTGTAACTAGCTTAAGAGTTCTCTTCTTTGGGAAAAGCTACCTCCAGCTCCAGCAGTAGCTGATTGTTGCACAGAAAGCCCGATATTTGAATTATTCTATGATTCTTTTCATTAAATTCACAAAACTCAGGTACCACTAACCAAAACAAATAGAAATTGCATAAGAACAATTAGTTGTCAATTTGTTCAGATGCACACTTTAAAGGTGCCATGTGTAAGAATTCAGGTAAAAATATCCAAAAAAAATAAGCTATACGCATCAAAAGAATGAGAAGAAATAAGGGTGATGATGTCATTAAAAAAATGACAAGGTAGTGCTGCAGAGATATCAACCTGAATTAGCATGCTAAATTACTAACCACAGCCCGACAGGTGTCATAATACCAGTTTCGGCCATGGGAGGCGGTATGCGGGCAACATAACCGTCAGCCAAACTGCAATACACGAATAACTCGCACGGTTTGTGGACGTACTTGAACCAAAGAGTATACATCTGTCGGGCTGTGGCTAGTAATTTAGCATGCTAATTCAGGTTGATGTCTCTGCAGCACTATACCTTGTCTTTTTTTAATGACATCATCACTCTTATTTCTTCTCATTCTTTTGATGCGTGTAGCTAATTTTTTTGGATATTTTTACCTCGATTCTTACACATGGCACCTTTAACTGACTTTAACTCAAAAGTCCAAAACAAAAATACATTCATGCATTAATCAACTCTGAATGAAAACCATAACTGGATTTGCCAAAAATATTAAATAGACAATATATGTGTACATATGGTAAATACACAAGTATATAATAGTTTAACTCCAATTTGTTAACTCACCCACTGACACATTATGATTTAAATCATTGTGGTGAATTCAAAAACATGGTACAGACTCAAACTGACCCTATATTGCAGATGCACCAATTACAATAGCAATATATATATATATGTATCTATTTTTTATATATACAAAACATCAATTATTCAACAATTAATCAAAAATTCAAACAGATCAATATTGATGGCCAACTCATTTAAGTCATTTACGACTCAGAAAACATAGAAAGTCCATAAAAGCAAAAATACAGCAGAGATGTTCATTACTAAATAAATAAATAAATAGATCAATATAAAAAATGACATGCAATTTGGCATAGAGGTGTAAGATGGTTTTGGCAGCTTGTACACATGAAATGAATGATGTTCATATGAGGATGACAGTGATTTCCTTCCTATCATTAATGTTTAGATTTTTTCCTACAGAAAACGTACATTGTAACACACGGACACACCTCCAGGTAAAAACTCACTGAACACACACCCACAAGAGCATGTGCAAGGACGCCGACACGCCACACACACACAGACAGACACACACACACGCAACCACATTCTCTTCAACACAGTATATAATAGTGCTTTGACTGCATTTAGTATATAATCATCCTACTAGCACTCATGTTGGTTAAGACAAGAAACACTTTTCCAGTGCTTGGGGCACAATGAATACTTAAGTCAGTCAAGTCAATTCACAACTAAAACTATTTGCACGGTAGCACTCTCACCAGGCCCACCAGACATTGAAAGTAAGCGCATGGTCACTTAAAAGACCATGTGTCCAGTCTTCCTTGACTTGTCAATGGCGTTTCTCAATCACTCATGTTCTGTCCTGCTGTAAAGCTCTGAGGTCTTCTCAGTTCTGGCAGTGTGTTAAACTCACTAGGTTTGTGCTGTTTAACATTGGATAAAACCTGAGCATAGGGCATCTGTTCTTGTATGCTGGGCTGCTTGGCTGATGAATCACAGTCCTAGCATTATCGACAGTCACTAAGTCAAGATAAAACAGACCACAATTATGTAAGCAGCACAGAAAATAAATGAAACAGTACAGCACATGGTTAAATAAGCTAGTGCTGAATGCTCTGTACAATCTTACTTAGTTGTCTTTTGTCATACAAAGAGTAAACAGTCAAAGGTTGTGTTGGGGGATTAAAACCGGAATGTAGACTCCATTCTTTGAATGAGTGTGTGTGTGTGTGTGTGTGTGTGTGTGTGCACATGCATGTGTGTATGTGGATGTTTTGGTCTCAGTAGGATTCCTGGCTGATACACTGATCATGCACTTTATAAGATACACAAGTGTTTACAAGTGTGCGTCTCTGTACATGTGTACACTGTGTGTGTGTGTGTGTGTGTGTGTGTGTGTTGGCAGTGAATACAGGGCAGTTTTAATTCTCAGGATACAGATAAATATATAAAGTCATACGCTATAGTGTTTTTTGGCACTCCAATAAGTAAATATTAAACACATGACATTTTTTTAGAATGCTTCTCTGTGACGTAAACTTTACCGTAAATTTATCTTACAAGGAATTATATAAATCCCCATTCTGGCACATGAAATGTGGATCATAAGCAACTTATTCATAATTAACTTTGTTTTTCCTCTTTAGACTCTGTGGAACTTATGTTTCCATAAGTAGCTCTGAAGTACATTTCACCACATGACCTCAGGAACCTTCAGATTAATCTCACCCTACTTGATTGCCTTTGTGTTAAATGTCAGAAATGTTATAAACTGTAGATGTAGAGGAAGTGTTTTCCATCCCCTTCCCCCCTCCATAATGATATTTGTCCCTTCTTCAAATGTTAAGGCCAAAGTTGAGGCGTTACAAGGTAAGAGAGAGAGAGAGAGAGAGAAGAGTGAGAGAGAAAAAGAGAGAGAGAGTGCTCTTTGTGAGTGGTGGGACAGAGGACATGGCACAACAGGAAGAGGGGTGAAGACCTGAGCCTGCGCTTCTGTTGTCATAGAGAGGTTGCGTTTTCTTTTCAGCATCATCCAAATCTTCATAGAATTGCCATATGAAACACAGCCAAACACTTAGGCAGCTACCCGCAAAACACACTCCCCCAGGGCAATCAATGACAAGAGGAAAGGAAAGTCAGATGCAAAGCCAAACACTCACACAAATGGCATGCTCTGGCAGCAACAGGCATTACAAAAACACCCCTCGGAGTTGGAAAGAGAAAGGGTGCATTTTGACAAAATTGAAAAAGGTCTCTTCCCCCTCTCCCTGCCACTGTCTACTGTCCTGGCATCACAAGTTCACTTGTCCTTGATGATCTCGTCATACTTGGGCGGCGGGTCACTGTAAGGAGCGGTGGTCTCGTCGCTGCTGGTCTCGGCGTGGCCCGTCACCTCCTCGTAAGATGGCGGTGGCGTGGCCCCGGATAGTCGCGACGCCACCGATGTGGAGGAATCCTGCACGTAGAGGGCGCGGCCGTTTGGCGGGTGCGGGACCTCGGACACGCTGCCCCTCCCTCCACCACCGCTTCTCTCCACCCCGCTGATGATCACCGTGGGTCGGCAGGGAGGGGGCTCAGGGAGGACGGGGGCAGACGCGGCCGCAGGGTGGTGGTGGTGGTGATGGTGGTGGGACTGGTCAGCCTGGGAGGAGGACGTCGGCGGCGGCGTGTCCCGGTGCACCAGGATGCGAGGCAGGCTGCGTGAGTTGCGGCTGGCCAGGTAGCGGTTCTGCGGGTAGGCCGGCCACCGGCGGCGCATGGTCTTCTGCAGCTGGCAGCGCCACAGGAGGAAGAGCCCGATGAGTGCCAGCAGCGTCATGACCAGGAGGGGCACCACCATAAACACCACATCCTTACTGTCGGAGCGGGACTCGGCATTACTGCCGGCACTGCGCATCTTCCAGAACTCCATCTAGACCAGCCAGAGAGAGAGAGAGAGAAAGGCAAAAGGTCAGCTCTTGGTATAATACAGCTTCATCCTAAACTTCATCCAAAACAATTGAATGACACTTAGACATTTTCTCATTCCTTTCTCAATTGATTTTTTAAAAGAAATTCATAATTCCATCGGGACCAATTAGTATTCAAATTGACTCAGAGTGAGAGAAGCATGTGAACAAGAAGGAGTCCAGTGCACACATACTGTAGGCTTATAACATGCTGAGATATAATGAAATTCAGAATGTTTCCTCAATGATTCTCCCATTATTTTCTATTAGTGTTTTCTCAGCAGTTATCAGAATTCCATTTTTAAGTTCCTTGTTATATCTGTCACTTCACACCTCACTATATCACTTTTCACAATTCACACATATTTGCAAAGATTCTCTTTAGAACTTTACTGTAGCCTAGTCTAAGTGGTGTAGGGCAGGTGTGTTCATTTATTTAAATTAATTAATTACATTGGGGATTTTTTTTTATTTAATATTTCACAATGCAGACTAATTTTATTTAATATTATTTAATTACAGAATAATGCAGTCTGATATTTAAAATGATCTGTCTTTACAATTATAGATAGACAGATGAATAGATACAGAGAGCGCAAAAGAGTGAGAGGGTATTTAAACATGTACTGATCATAGCTGGAAGACATGCAGGACACATCTGTGGGAAAAGGTAAAATGGAGATGGAAATTGCTGGGGATTAAAAAGATTTTGGATTACCGTGCGTTCCTTGTTCTCGAACACCTCATTGGCCTCCTCAAAGCTGCAGCTCTCTTCCACACACTCTCGCTCAATATTGCCCTGGCGGAATTCCTCCAGGAAGCCATTGGCCCGCGGGAAGCGCTTAAGGAGTGAGTGTGCATCTTTCCCGTCCAAGAATGCTACACCAGAAAAGTAGCAAAATTACACATCTGTTTCTGGATGCATAGAAACTTCTGAAATATTGCTTAATGACTCAAAGGCTGCATGTATGATTTTATGTGTGTGATTGTATGCATTTTTCTTGCCTCAACTCAGGAATGCAACTAAGACTAATGATACAGTATATCTTTACACAGTATATGTATCATATCCCCTGAATTTAGGCATTGTTGTAAGTCTTTTTGTTACCAAAATGTGTACAATGTACTTGTGTCTACGTGTCTATCCTCAAGCAGCCTTTAGGTGACTCCTATGTAAAAAGTAACATCATATACCATTTATCCCCAGTATTCATTTTCATTCCACAGAATTCAAGCCATCTCCCTCTCATTAATAATGACCCTGCTCTGACCACATAAATGCTCAGGCTATTTACAGAAACACCTCACTAAATCATCAGCTGAGACCACATGACATGACCCTGAATGCATTGACACACATTCTCGGTCACCACCACCCATATTAATGAAGTCAGATATTGTCAGGGAGACAATGCGTTTGACCTTGTATTGTTGCGATGCCTGACGAAGATCCAAGGGGATCGAAACGTTGCTTTTAAATTAATAAAGTTTATATTTTGGAGCAGTTGCAGTGTGCAGACCACACTTTTTCTACCTTGTATTGTTGCTACATGAGCCTGCACCAAGCTTTTATCTTTTAAAAATAGAAAAAGCTAATTATATGTTTGCTTACATTACAATCTAATTGCTAACCCTTTTTACACTTAAGCGATAAGAAGTATCATAAGATAAGGAATAAGATTTTTTTTAAAAAAAACACTTAAAATTTAAATCTACAGTCCATTTAGTCCAATTTACTTTTTATCAAAGCAGTGAATTTCTCCTCATGCTATTCTAACCTTGTGTAGGCTACCTTTAACTGCAGATCACTTACCAGCTGCCATGCTGCTCAGCTCCTCTGACTGGCATATGCTGACCTGAAAACCAAAACATATAATTAGGCTATAACACATTATCTGTCAAACAGGTGTGTACAATATTTGACAAAGGAATAAAATAACAACCAACAAAATGTCTATAACAATACTGAATATGGAGTCCTAGCCGACTACACTAAAGGCTACTCAGTTTAATCCAATTTGTATCCCAATAAATTAGGAACTAATATAGCCTACCCTATTCATATAAATCCTATTTTAAGAGATGGGAGGTGTTCCCATGGAAACTGATATATTAGCCCAGAGAGACGCGCGTTTATTCAATATAATCATAGGCCTAGGCTATGTTGCCCCCATTAAATATTGGAGTAATAGACATTAGCTACATTATCTATACCAGTTTAGCAGTTGCACCGTGACATTCAGCCATTCGGTTGTATCCGAGACTGGAATGCTTAATAGAGGTAGCTAATATCTTATAGCTTATATCTTATATCGGTGGACAGTAGGCTAATACTAAAAATTCTCCGAAACCATCCAATTCTCCGAGCTCTCACTTAAACGCTCTAATGACACGACCTGGAAGTTAAAGTAGGCCTGCTGGCAAATAATATCATATTGAAATAGTCAAATCATCTCAGTGTTTTGATTAAACTAGTGTGTAACAATTTATGAATCAATATCCAACTTCAAAAAATATCTCTACTCACGCGTTTCAGACCACGTAGAATACCTAGCCTTAGAAATAATAGTTATGATTTGATCAGGGAAGCGCTCGAGAGATGAGGCGGCGGTGAGAGTCGGAGAGCATGTCATCATAAAATAACCACTGAAGTGGATGCAAGAGGAATAGCCTACCATATTGTAACAAAACAATCACAGTGAAACTACGGGCTGGCAAACAGGCTGTAGCCTAATTTGTTTATTTTTTTCAGCCTATTTTCTCAATTCAGTTTCGGAGCGCTACGTTCTATTCAATGCTCCTGTAACCTACTAGCCTAATAAAACACAGACAGACAGGCGCATCCTATCGAAGAAAACAGACCACGAACAAATGTCCAACTAAAAGACTAGGCTAGGACTGGGCCTAAGTTGTAAAAATGATCTCAAATTTGTTTCCTACAGGTTAGTGGGCTATGCCAGCATGGCAAGGCACGCTACCCTAATTAATTGGAAGGTTTAATTGAGAAAAAGGCTTTTGTTTAAAACATACAGTAGGTAACCATCATAACCCATGTTCACTTTCCCCTGAACTGTTCTTAAAATATTATCATCTTTTTTGCTTTTCTTGCAGCCAGATTTCTAACATACAAGCAAATAAAATATTAATCAGCTTGAAAGCCTAGCCATTTCTGATTGCTGTAAAAGCGGGCACTTATCTCTAGCCTTTGAGCTCAGAATCATTCAGTTCTCGCCACTTATCACTGTATTGGACTTAAAGGCTTCCAAATGAACACGAAGTTCAACTGTATTTATCAAAAACATACACTACCTGTCAGGCTATCGCAGATGCCTTCGCATTCTGTCCCTATTTCCAGTCCCAGAAGAGCCACATGAGTCACACAAATTGAGACAGAGGTATAGACTATCCAATAAGGGTAGTGAAATATCTATAATTGTCCAATGAAAGGACTCTTATTGCTTTGTTGAGTCTGTAACACAGCCCCCTGATGGCGAAGTGCACTGTGGGTATTGGAGTCTGGATTAAACCATGCCACTGGTCTTTTTTTTTTTTTTTTTTCAAAATTGGGGCAACTAATCTCTTAATGTTGATTCAAATATAACTGCGTGAATACGAGTGTCCGTATACTAAACCACGTACAGTCATTTTGCTCAAGATGTTGCAAAAGTCAAAAATAAAACCAGCCAAATTTCTGCTCATGCCACACCTTACTCATATAAACTACAATTCCCTGGATCACCCTTTGCCTGGTGTCATTGGCGTTTTTTTTTTTTTTATATTAGGTCAGTATAATGTAGATTGGATAGTGTCTTGAAGTGGGCTTTTATCAGACAAGTGGGGTGGAGTATTGTAGGAATAATGATCCATAATTAAATAGCACACACAGTCAAAATTATCAATTAGCCTAGACTATTACTATTTAATCTTACCAGACTCCTCCAGATATGAATAGCAAACAACAAACAACAAAAACTGTATATCTTACACAAATTAGGCCTGCTGTAAGGCTAGGTTGGCATGTGTGCATTTATATTAAGGGCAATCTACTATTGTAGCCTACAGTTGGAAAAAGATTTTTCAGTGAAAACTATGCTCCATGCATTTGCTCACAATCTTTAAGTCTATCATCTACAAAGTGTGAGAAAAGGTATGAAAGATAACTTCATTTATTTCTATAGCTTTATTTATTTTGAAAATGTGGGAAAGTACCTAATTCCCTATTTAGTAAAGCTAACCCCAAAAGAGGTTGAGTGCTGACCTCTCACTGAAGGGGATTTACCCTCCCTGACATTCCTCCCCTGGCGTTTCCGACTATCAGACCATCTTTGCGCGAAGCGTGAAGACACAGCACAGGCCCCACTTCTCTGCCAGTCCCATTGGTCCCCTCACATCAAAGGATTAAAGGAATGAGGCTTTTAAAAGGAGGTGTTTTTATGCTACTGCCCCCCCCTCCCTTTTTAAAACTACTGCACCCCACCCCAATTAGACTGCAAACAAAACAAAGAGGCTAAAAAACAAACAAAACTGTCAATTTTTCAATTTTATTTGTGTTTGGCATAACATGGGAAAAGTAGAAAAATAGTCAATATAAAGATAAATATATTTATGTGGATATGTACACTATAATTTAAAAATAGTAACAAGAGTTAGGTCCTGAGATGGATGGCAAACAGCCTCGTCCCAATGTGAGATCCATTTGTTCACCAATGATTCTGTCCCCAAAAGGAACTTCTAAGAACACACACATCAAAAGAGTGAGAGCATTTTAGTTTCTCAGCCCAAGCTGAAAGCAGCGAGAGCACTGATGCTGGCTGGAGTGAGCTCCGCCGTCAGCTCCTGAAGCCCTGCTTCTGATTGCCAACTAGAGGCTGTCCACATCTGACTGGTGGTCAGTCCTGTTCACTTACGGCAGAGAAACCAGAGTTCTCCCCCCTCTGGGGCATCTTCAGTGTGTCCATGGATTTAATTTAAGCCACTAAAGCAAGGGTGAGGCTGGACATATTCCTGAGACTGGCCTTTCTGCTCTGCCTCCATCAGCTGTTCTTCTTCCTCATTGTCCTCATCTTCCTCATCAGTATCACTGTCCGATTCCTCATAGAAACTGATCGTCGCTTGGACAGGGAAGTTTCTGAGCAAGGCGTCTCCATCGCTGTACAGGTAGTCATATGACTTAGATTTGGGCCAGAAAAGCCTGTGAGGGTAAAGAGAGGCAAAAAAGTTAAAAACACGGTCTCCGACATCCCACAACACACTACCATCACTGATTAAAAAAAAAAAATGTGTCTGCACTTTCTTCACCCACACGTACATAAAATTAGGGCGGGCGGAAATTAAAACTCTTAGGTGCAGTTACTACATATGTGTGGCATTTTACACACACACACACAAGCGCCTTGGGTGTTTTATCGAATTACCACCACCCAAGGTGTGATTGTGGGTTTTAGAACAACTAACACATTGCCTGGTCCGATTAAAGTAAGTTCACGTGGCATTTACACTATGAGGCCACAAACACACAGTACACCATCGTAGAAGGGGAATGAGAATGTCCTCCCAGACACTACTAACCTGACAGGGTGTTGAAAGGGCTGTAGTTTGCTGGAGGTTGTGGTGGCGCCTGGCACAGGAGGTCTGGAGTAAGGCTGCAAGAGGATAGAGAGAAAGAGAGAGGGACAAACATTAGTCCTCTGCAATTAAATAAAACAAGATTCACTCTGACACTCTCGGTGTCTACCCAAAAGGCAGTTATGACAACTTCCTGCCAAGTGGTGGATGATAGCCGGATGGTGCCCCTGGACGTGGTGGCACCTACTACAGGATGCCAGCTAGAGCACTGGCTCCAGTGTGGCAGCTTAGGAGGTGTTAGGGTGGCGCTATCCTGTGGGAAACTAGCTGGGCTGGAGGAGGCGGAAGAGGCAGAGGTGTCTGTTTTGGCTGGTAGCATGGGCAGTTTGCATTATGGAGAGGCACACCTCCCTCCCTCTCACCTCCATTTTTGTCGACCCCCCTCTCTTCTTGCACCACCTAACTGGCTCCTCAGTATGAGAGACAAGACAAGTAGTGCCATATGGCTGTTGCTTGCCCCACTCTCTCTCTCTCTCTCTCTCCAGTAAGTGGCTCAGTGTCAAGAAAACAGCTTAACCGTCACACCTTCTGAGCCAACACAGAGGCTAATGCTCACAGCATGCTCGTCTGTCTCCTCTACTGCAGCCCTGCTGCTAGTCCTGTTCATTTTATTTGTTCTGGTGGAGTGAGACTGGATATCTAATATGTCTATCTGACCATGACAGCAACATGTATTTGCTATATCTCAGAGAAATAGATACTTACACAAGCAAGCTGGCTTCTCTGGCATCTAGTTTGCGCATTGTCGCGAGTCACGAGCCATGGTCTCCACAGGGCAGATTTACTGCTGAAAAAGAAAATGGTTTGTGTCAGAAGGCTGTAAATGAAAGTTATATGAGGCTTACACGGTCTATTATTTTCAGCGGCATTTCAAAATCCGACTGAAGATTATGAATGTTGCAGAAATATTAACAAGACAGTAGAAGCAGGACAATGCATTTAAATGTATCGTAGCTAACTCAGGAAGACGTGTCTTACCTGGCGTGTACTGAACAGTTCCCGTTTGAGACCAGTCGAGGTGAGGCGGCGAAGGGCGTCTGCTGAGCTACGAGACAAGCGGATTGCATGTTTGATGATGCTCGTGCTAATCTTCAACTATATTCGCAATTAAGTCGATCAGTTTCCCCGCAGGATGTTGTCTTCGGTCCGGTTGGCCAGCAGAGTGCTTGCTATCCTTTGCTTTCGATCGAGTGACTAGCCGAGCAAACAGCCCGAGGTTTATAAAGGCACCTAGCCGCAGGAGGGGGTGGGGAGGGGGCACTGCCAAACGATAGAACGAGGGGGTTGCTGTGACTGCGTGACCCACTCGGGTGACCATAAGCAATTTGGTGTGAGGACTTACCCAGTTGTATAAACACAGAAGCGCTGCGTGACGGTGAGAAATCTGGTACCGTGAGGTTTTTGTAAAAACACGGAGGGGAAAAGTTACGCACCATCTGCGCGAAAGACAACAGGGGGCAAATAAAGAGAGGGCCATATAAACCTATAATTGGGTAAGTTAGTAGGCTGTTTTACAATACTGAAATGAAATAGATAAGAAGCATAGCATTCTAGTCACATGTATTATTTGGTGGAAATTGGGGAGGTTAAAGCAACATAGTCTATTTAAATTGATTTGGGCAACATATGGTTGGTCATTTGGAACCGTTTATTCCAATGTGCCTCATTAGGCTATCACTAAGTAGGACTAAATGTTAAAACACGCAACTCTCTTCTGACATTTTAACTCAGGCATAGATAGCATTGTGACTGTTGCCACTCATGTCAACTATATTGTACAAAAATACGTTGCATATGATTGGCAACCCTATGAAAAGCTTTTGACCCGAAGCATGGTTCGAGGCTCAGCACGCGACCCCAACTTGTCAGTCAGACCAGGTGCGAGAAATAGCACAAGGCTATGTTAATGATCCTCTAATGGACTCACAACAGTCCCCAATGGCCCATTTGGAAAAGTAAGCAGAACCTCGTTATATTTACCCCCTGTTTGGACAGCAAATTGACAAACGGGACAAAGTAGACTTGATTAATTTAATAATGGATCGTTTAAAGACCAAATGAGCGTTTTATAATTTAATTCGATCATAGGCTGCCTTCCTCAATTGAACAAAGTGCCTTTATTATTTTATTTTTCTTATTTTAAAGACTAAAATTATTTTACTTGTAGTCTTATTTCCATAATTTGGAACAATAGGCCCTTGTCAGATTCGACTGACCCTAACGAACTTATTTTAGACTTTGTTGTTTTTGTTTTTAGGGTTCTTCTGCTTCTTTTAAATGTTAATACTTGTTCACCATCTGGATGAAATAGATTAGGCTATAGGCTACTACTCAGCTAACCGACGTTGTGGTTATTTACGAATGTCTAATCTTTCAAATGATCTCTCAAGAAAATAACCCGTGTTGAGTTGTTTACTTGGTTCATTTGCGAGTCTGCGGGCATGAGCCTTGCCTTCTGTTTTCACATTTGCTGATCACAGAGACAGATTGGGCTTGGATACCCCCATCCTTCCTAAAATCGCTATCCCCCGTTGAGAGGAATGTCTGCAATGGCGAATCACAACAGAATGACTGCCCTCTGCGCTTTGCCATCAATAAAATAGGCTGGGCCTATAGTGGATGACGTATTACCTTATGCTTTTAACATTTAACAGTTGTGTTAATCAGTATTACATGGAGGGACGTCCAAAGGTTATCACGTGGATGTGCTGGATTTTAGCTTCTTTCTTTTCTCATTTCTGTTTCTCTAAATTCGGACTGTAACACACTGCAATGGGACTTCTGAATCAACAGAGCTCTAAATTGCCAGATTCTCTATCCATCCATCAAGCTTCACTATCTGCACTTTTATCTGCCCCTCCTGCTAGATACCTTTCATTTCTTACCATTGGCCTTTCACTCCATTTGATTTGATGCCCCTTCCTCTACTTCAACATCCAAATAGGTGACAGATCAATGCTTATCTGTGTATTGCTAATTGTATCATCATAATGCATCCTAATGTTATTTGTGGAGTCGATATCCTTATCCATTTGCCTTAGGTGTTAAACTGGCAGACACCCCTGAAATACATTTGACAGGAACCCCTATTCTGCTCTCTATCACCTGAATGAGCAAGTTAATCAAATTACACTAATTGAACATATCCAGATGGCTATGTAAAATAAGTGACAGCCTATTCTAATCCTGACTGAACACAGATTATTGATAATTATTTCACCTCTGCCTGGGTCAGACTGAGGAGGTCAGTGCCCTGACCCGAGCTCTCCACACCTCCCCTCACACCTCTGGTCTGATGTGACGAGGTGAGGGATTTCACTCGTTAATCTCATACAAGCATATGACAACAACATTCACATGCCGACTTCATTTAGACCCTTTTACTTAAAAGTGTAGACACTACAAAAAACATGTTATCACAAAGGCGTATGTAATGTTAGCTCTCAGCAGCTGTGTTCCTCCAGGCATTCTGGCACAGCCATTCCTACACACAATACAATAAAGGCTATCTGCTTTGTATGATGATGACTTGCATGATGATTGAACGAGCTACTTGCTAGAGCTGGGGTGTCCCTCTCTATCTCCAGAATCTCTTTTAAAGACCTACATCTTTTGTGAGTCTCTCTTTTTCTAACACTTCTAACAACCTTAACATGCCTATCACACACTTGCCATACATTTCTTCTGTCTAGTATCTCTCATACTGTACATCATACCTCAACATTTAGCTTTCCAAAAACGGGTTTTTTTTTTTTTTTTTTTTTTTTGAGGGGGGGGGGGGCGTACCTTACGCATGCCAGTTATGTATCCACCAGCTGCCTGCCTGCAGCCTACTTCCAAAACCCCAAAGCTGCTTGCTGCCAGATTTGGTTCCGAGGGCACAAGTTTCAGTGTATCAACAACACTCAATAACAGTTTATGTGATGTGTTAATCAATTAAATTCCCAACAATTTCACAACAGCTAGTTCTGGAGTAGGCCATTTAACTAGCCCGCTTGCTTACGACGAGACTCAGGCTGCGCTGTCGGCACCCGCTTCCTTATTTGGGTTTTGGGTTGCCAGGTTTTAGCCTATGACAAAACGGTTGAAATTGAAACTTAGTGATCGTGTATGTGTAGGGTGTATTTCATACACAATCTGGCAACTTGAGAGATGTCAGACTAATAGAAAAAATGAATGGATCAATGATTTTAAAATGAAGTTTGATGACCATGCAAATTATGGGAGTTTTCCGGGAGAAATAACAAAACGGGAGGGTGCTGGGAGATGACCTTGAAATACGGGAGAACCCGGGAAAAACCGGAGTGTTGACAGGTATGCTGTACATCATAATTTTCTTCTCAAGTTTTTAGCACAATTGCCTTAGTTATCTTTTATTTTTTTTATAAAATGCATTACCGGTACTTATTATTTAGTTTGAGATATCCTATTTCACTGTAGCTTGAACGTTCCTCACTAGTAAGTCCCTTTAGATGAAGGCGTCAGCTTATGAGTAAATGTAAATACATGTAACTTTGTGACCGACCTGTAAGCACACTCCCCTCTTAAAAGCATTATTATTTTAGATGACCCTGGGTGACCCTGATGAAAACCCCCTCACAAACACACTGACCTCATTTGGGAAGGTGTAGGGGGTGGCACCCTCCCCTCACACATACAGACACCCTCCAGTCACTCATCCCTCTCCCTGGAGAGGTGCCAACAAAGGCTTGCCCTGACATTCCAGCACGCAAAATAGTGTTTTGACAAATTTATGCCAAACAAATTGATGATGGGTACGAACTCTAAGCACATTATGTATTTACTTATATAGCTTCATAGTAATTTAAAATATGCTGCCTTAGAGGTCAAAAGGTGTTCCTCCCTTTGTCTGGGTACACACACACACACACACACACACACACACACACACTTTCTCTCTAAAACCATTTTTAGAGTTTGTTTGGAGGAGCATGAAATGTAATTAGGAAATGTCTAATTAATACATACAAATGTGTTCGTTGGTTGGTTTTGTGTGTAGAAAAAAAACATACTAGTGTTTTGACATAGCCAAGTTTGCTATGTTTTGGTAGAGTTAGTTAGTATATCTAGATTTTATTTTTTTAGCATTTTGAAATGTGTGTGTTTGCATACTCGTGCATGTGTGTGTGTGTGTGTGTTCGCCTGTGCTTTGCTTTAATGTGTGCGTTTGAATGAATGTGTGTATACCTGAGTGTGTGCACATCTGTGTGTGTGTGTGTGTGTGTGTGTGTGTATGTGTGTGTGAATCCTCTGCTCTCTGGTGTGGTCTCCAACATCATCCCTCACAATTTCATCAACATCTTCACCTTTAACCACAGACACAGGCTCAACCATCTTCTTTAAAACAACAGTTGAATATTACGACAATCTATAAATCCACAAAGCTTCCAGTCATTTAATGCCTGAGTTGACTGTAGGTTGGAATGCAATCGGCTGCCATATAGGCTATCCTAAAATCCAGCGATGAACTCCTTGAGCGTCTGTCCTAGCAAGCTTTTACATGATCACATTATAACTACTGTTTGCCACATAACATCTAGAAGCTGGACATTAGCAAACATAGCTTAATGTCACTGTTTAACAAACAAATTAGCATGCTACGCAGCCAAACAAGTAAACACAACTAAATGTAATGACAATGAGCTCACTGGCCACTTTATTAGTACACCTTGATAGTGCCAGGTTGGACCCCCTTTTGCCTTCAGAAATGCCTTAATTGCTAATATGGATTTTATTCCATATTGACATGATAGCATCACACAGGAGCATACCTATGTTCCCTAGGCCCTATGTTCCCCGGGTCCTACGTTCCCCGCTTTGTATGGAACCAGGAAACATAGGACCCTATAACCCTAACTGGAACAGGACCCGGGAAACATAGGGATGACCCCCATCACACAGTTGCTGCAGATTTGTCTGCTGCACATCCACGATGTGAATATCCCTTTCCACCACACACCCAAAGGCCAAAGGTGCTCTATTGGATTGAGATCTTGTGACTATGGTGGTCATTTGATTAGAGTGAACTCATTGTTATATTCAACAAACCAGTTTGAGATAATTTTTGTGCATATCCCTTCATTTGTGTCCACTCACTGGATATTTTCTCTTTTTCAGACCATTTCTCTGTAAACCCTTGAAATTATTCTGCACTGACTGATTTGGAATGGGTGTCAAAAAGCTGCCTCAGGAGAGGGGAGGGGTAAAGACAGTGAGGGTCCTGGAGTGTGTTTGCTGGGGTGTGAGGGGGCAGGTGAATTAGCATAGAGGTGTGAGGTGGATTGAGGTGTGCTTGATTGGATGCCTGAGTGCTGCTCAGCAGTCATTTTAACCAGTGTAGAGGAGAACATGCCGATCCATAAGCCTATAGTCATTTTTCAACTGACACACTTGTTGATTTCTTGACAAATGGAATATCAACAAAGAACAACAGGAAATAGATTGTGACATAACTGTCTTGCCACAACCACCATTGCATAGTATTAATGCAAAGACAGGCCCTAGACAAGGAAATAGTTAGGGTTTAAGTATCCTTCCAAGCTGACGGGAGATGGCGTTGGTCATCCCATCTCATGTGGACTACACTGAATCAGACTCTGATTAGTGGCAACCTGGGAATCCGGAGCAGATAGCTACTGACGCAGCCATGCAGAACAGTGAAACACTGCAAAGTCATAATATTCCCACTTATCTCTAAATACATAGTCACACACAGATATACACAGGGACAGTACAGATATCATACAAAGTCATTACATATAATCTTTTAGTGTCAAAGTTACCCACTAGTGAGAAATGCAGAACAGTAAACCACATATTGGAATATTGGGCCTAATGCAGAATATTAAATCACATATTGGAATATTGGGCCTAATGCAGAATATTAAATCACATATTGGAATATTGGACATAATGCAGAATATTAAATCACATATTGGAATATTGGACATAATGCAGAATATTAAATCACATATTGGAATATTGGACATAATGCTCTATTCCACTTTTTCTCACATCTATAAATATACAACTTGGTTTTGCTGTCACCGATGAAAGAAGGCCTGCAGCATCACGTGGATGTACTGGCAAAACTCTGTCAGACATGAGCCCTGAAAATAAACCTTGAACAAACTAAGGTACTAATCTTTCAAAAAATGTTCCAGGCATGCCCTGGCTGTGGCACACCTCCACTGTACGCTGGCGACCCGGGTTCGATTCCCGCCCCGTGGTCCTTTCCGGATCCCACCCCGACTCTCTCTCCCACTCACTTCCTGTCATTCTCCACTATCCTGTCGCATTAAATGCATAAAAGCCCAAAACAATATACTTTAAAAAAATGTTCCAGGCTACAAGGAAACACCAACAACTTTAAAATAGGCAACAGCAAAATTGATCATACAAATAACTATACCTATAGGTATAACCCTAACTTCAACAGGGCACTTTGGCTTGGCTGTGAAGGAACTTAAAGAAAAAACTGAAAGAGCATTTTATGCCATCAAAAGATCAATTTTAGAATCTGGATTAAAATATTTAAAACCGTAATTGAGCCAATAGCACTATATGGCTGTGAGGTATGGGGTTTGGGGTATGAGTTCTAAACCTGGGATAAACACCCAACTGAAGCCTTGCATGCAGAGTTCTGCAAAAGTATCCTCCGGGTACAGAGAAAGACACCGAACAATGCATGCAGGACAGAGCTAGGCCAATACTCCATTATTATCAACACTCAAAAAGATCCCTTAACTTCTCTTAAAAACACACGAGCAAAACACGAGCAACCCCAACTCACTCCACCATCTAGCTCTGAAAAGCCATGAACAAAACATGGGAACGAGCCCACTTAGCCAACTCAGTGACCTAACACCATCCCACATCACTGAGGCCCAGGACAATGTTACAGTAGCTTGAAAAATGAGACCCAACCAAATTACAAACACTGAAAAGGAAAATAGATAGATAGATAGATAGATAGATAGATAATTTATTGATCCCCAGAGGGAAATTCAAGACTCAAATTACATTCACGAAACCACAATCTAAACTAGATGCATTATACCGCTCAGTCCTGTACATCTTCTCCGCGAAAATGAATCCCTCTTGTCAATTTGTTTCCATCTCCTATAGAGCCTGCCAATATGGGATTCGATATGAGGTTATGCCTGCCATGACCTGAGGGACAGCCAGTGAGGCCACAACCACCAACAATGTTGTATGTTTGTCTTTATGATTAAAATCATCATTTTATTTATGTCTTACTTAATTTATCTTAATTTATTTACTTTATCCTTCTACATGTACATAATGTAACTGAGCTTTTGCAATAATGTTGCTGAAACGTTCATGCCAATAAAGCTTTCTTGTGTGTGTGTGTGTGTGTGTGGGGGGGTAATGAGAAGAGGTGTTGGAGTGTGCCTGTTGGAGTGTAAGGAGATGGTGACACCCCACTCCTCCCCACTTCTGACTGGTGGTGTGAGTAGAGTTGAAAAGGTGAAGACTGCTCAGTTGGGGCCCCGTGGCCTATGAACCCACAGAAAGATCACAGAAAAATAATTCTCATAATAAACTGTACACACTGTATATCATAAGTGTAAATCTTTAATTTATAAACATTCACATGTATGTGTCATTCGACAGCATAATTGCAACACTAGTGAACCCTGTAATGAGTGCGGTTAGGTTCACTTCGAGACTGTGGAACCATTGGCATTTTAGTTTTTATGCTAATATCTCTTTTTGTGTATTTTGGAACTTTGGCTGTTGTAGTATTTTTTTTTATTGTATGTGTTTTGTCTTGTATTTGTCTGTCTTTTGCTATGTTTTGTATTATGCTATGAACTGTTTTTTTGTGTCCTGAATAAAGAATAAAGCAAAGTAAAGTCACCTGTTGTTTTTCTTCATGATATTATACTTTTATGGTTTTGTTACTCATCTTTAAAGTTACTGTGGCCTGTCTTGCCTTTCTTCCATGTGAAAATATCATTAGTAACCAAATTTCATCTCCGATCAATCTTACTTTCAACTGCATTCACATAATTGTCCAGATGATGGCACTGTTTGAGCATACTGTTATTCATTAGTCATTTACAACACTAGATGTCTGCAATATATTGTGAGCCTCTGATGAGATCAGGAGAGAAATATTGATCAAATGGATCAAAATTATAGGGTCATTCATGAAAGTGAAACACTGCCTGGAGAGCTGTTGGACAGAGGCCTCTTACAGGTGTCTCAATTGATATGGGTAATAATAATAGCTTATCTCTAATTTGGTCATTTATGATTAAAACAGATAAATAGCAGGAGTGACAGCTAACATCACTGCAACATAAATGTAGTTCTCAATAGCCTTAGGACATTGGTCAGCTAGAGAAAGATAGCTACATAGGCATGGTTTTCTCAAAGAAGGTTTTCTCATATGTGATTCCTCTCTTTGGACAAAGGCGGTGAATGTCCAGACAAGTCAGGCCTATCAGCTCAATGTGAGTGCCAGTAGAGGTGTGAGGATGGGTGGCTGCCCCACACCTCCCCGAAATGAGCCCAAAGGTGTAGCAACAAACACGTAAGCTGATTCTGCACTACCTCTGTTCACTCCCATCAAACACCCTTGGCACAATTTAGTGTACAGCGCACACACACACACACACACACACACACACACACACACACACACACACACACACACACACACACACACACACACAAGACACACACAGACAGACAGACAGACACACACACACACACACACACATGCACACACACACACACACACACACACACACACACACACACACAAGGTACATGGTGCAACTTTTTGAGCAATGTTGCTGGGAAACCACATAGCCAGTTCCATTTATTGTGATGTGTATGGATGATCATGGCAATTTGCATACTGATGATTAAAGTTCTCCAGCAAATACATCGTTGCCCTATATTAATGGGAACAATGTGACTCAGAGTGCTGAAAAGGTGTCTGCAAGGTGTACATTTGTACTGCTAATTTCAATCTGCTTTGTGATATTGTGTCTTTTTGATGCTATTTGCATAACACCTGAACTGAGGTGAGGCTGTAAATCCATTCACTCCTGGCAATTCATTGGTTGCTCATTTAGAGGCAGGATCTCACCAAAGCTCCAGCTTAACAACCTAACTGCAATACTTTTGGAAATACATTGAGAAAGCTTCTCATAGAGCCTTAAGAAGTGTCTGCTAAGATACTCTTGAAGATAAATTGAGGCGGCGATTCAGAGTGCTGAAAACCTGTCTGCAAGGTATGTTTTTACTGCTATTTTCAATCTGCTTTGTGATACTGTAAATCCATCCACTCCTCCTCTCCTGGCAATTCCTTGGTTCGGTCTCGGCCGGGTGCAATCAGCAAAACGTGGAATCACAATAACAGTAAAAGCTGTGCTGTAGTGTCAGCCCGTATCGGGTTCAGCTTTAATCATGTGAAGACGATATAGAGTAAAGACATGCATGTCTACCGGGTAAGGCCACAGAATAAAGCACTAACTATCCGATTTATCTGTTATCATAGCTCTGGTTTTCTCATCATTCTTAAGTAATGTGCCTCTGGCCAATTCCTGTCATCTCCAGGTCACACAGAAGGTATGTCAAAAGGCATTGTAACCTAACCTCCACTCACTAGGGCAGACTTTGCCCTAGTGAAACCTCCTCTGTTGGATTGTGGAACTGCCAATCTGCAGTAAACAAGGCAGATTTCATTTCTGCCTATACTAGTCACCTATCTCTAGACCTCTTGGCTCTCACTGAGACCTCGATCAAACCGGAAAACTGTGCCACCCTGGCTGCACTTTCCATCAACTACACGCCTGTCTGGATGAGGGAGTGGGATGGGCGTAATTTCCAACAACTAGAAACATACTTTACTGACATCATCAAACAAATATGACTCCTTTGAATACCATGTCATCATTGTAACAGCTCAGGTCAAAATCTATGTGATTGTCATTTACTGTCCACTGGGACAATTAGGCATTTTCCTTAATGAGTTTGCCCTCCTCCATCCTTGAGAATGACTGTCCCATGCTTGTCCTTCATGACGTGAACATCCACCTAGATAATCCAAAATCTGTGGACTTCTTGTCTCTCACACATTCCTTTGAGCTACCACGGGTCCACACTCCTCCAACTCACAAGCAGGCAGAGAGCTTGATGTCATTGTCGGTCGAAACTGGCACAGGTACTCTCACAGTTACCCTTCTGCACCACTCTGACCACTATTTCATACAGTTCAACGTGTGCCTCACGGAACAGCCCTCTTTTCCTCCATCCATAGTCTCCTTTTGAAGCAACCTCCGCAACCTCTCTCCTGTCCATGTCTCCTCTCTAGTAACCTCTGCTCTTCCACCTACTAGCACATTTTCCTCTCTTGAGGTTAATGATGCCACAAAGTTTCTCTGCTCTACAATAAGCTCCTGTCTGAATAGCCTGTGCCCTCTATCCACCAGACCTGCTCCCATGGTTGAATGATACCCTCTGAACTCTGCGTACTGGTCTCAGAGCTGCATAGAGGAAATAGCACAACACCTAACTATTATACCTACCAACCTCTCAAGCTACCAGTCACTACTTTCCTCCTTCTCATTCAGCGTCACTGCTGCAAAGAGGGCTTTTAACATTGATAAGATCCAAAGTGCCACCTTCAAAACTCAATCCTCCCCCTCCTCCACCAGCCTCTAACCTCACAGCAGACATATTTTCTTCATTCATCACTGACTAGGTAGAAGCCATCAGTAGTCAGTTCACTGAACCAAGCAGTCACAACCTGCCTCCCCAGGCTGAGTGTGCAGCAAAGAACCTACAGGCAGCAGTCTGACTGCGTGACCTCGTCATTAACCCGTCTCACTGAGAGTGAAGTGTCTGAACATGTAACATGTAGCTGTCCTACTACATGCCCACTAGACCCTATACCTACCAACCTCCTCCAAGACATATCTCCCACTATCACACTGTTAACCAGGCTTTTGAGAATTTTAGGCAACATTAAAAAATAGGATTCACAGGATGTTTACAATTCAGAAAAACATGTTCGTTCTTAGAAATATTGTTCAGTTGCAAATCCATTTCAGTAACCTTTAAAATTCTCTTCTGAAAGTCTGGAGTAGGATTAGCCTCTAGTTTTCTGTAAAAGTCTATATCATTGAGCTGGCGATAGGCTTCTTTTCTTTAGTCATCCATAATCTGCAAGACGATGGCAACGCCCTTGTTGGCTGGCTTAATGATGATTTCAGGATCCCTAGAGTTCCTGTGTTTCTAACTTCTCATTTTCATATAGTATTTATATATTTCTCCAAGACTTTTGTCTCAACAATTGTACAAAAAGATTAAATCGAAGGGTTTGAGCATATAGCCTGATGTTTTACATTGCATCGATTTATTTGTTTTGTTTCATGGCTGTCTCTGTAGACAATGTTTAATATGTAGACCTATCAATCTGGGACTCTACTTTGATGCTTGGCTACACTAATTGCCATTCACAGGTATTCTGTGTTAAGTGCTGTGACTTTAATCCTGCGTTCCATTTGTACATGCTGATGGCTTGTGAGAACCCTACAAACTTGTGAAATGAAATAATTTCCTTGTCGTAAGAACTCGCTGTGAGCTGGGGGTCCTTTGATTTGTATGAGATCGCTTCTCATCTGATGAGTTTAGGGGGGCATGCGGTCACGTAATTTAGCATAACTTTAGTTTTTTCGGTCAATTTACTACTCGTAAGACGAGCACGATGGACAATGGATCACACGATAACTAAGCACTCACTCTCACTTTGTGAACTATTCCTGAAGAATGTCTTTGACCGAAAGTTTGATTAAAAATGTTGAAAAACAAATTCTATAAAATCATGGAAAAATTATTTTGGAAAAGCAAGCCTTGTGGCATGTGATAGACATTGGTCTCTGTGTTGCTCTGTGTTGGTGTCATTAGGTCAGTTGTCAGGAAGCATAAAGGATTCATAGATTCATAGCTAGAAGTGCTAAAAAGTCATAAAAAAGGAAAAGTAGGATGTAAAAATCAAGCTTTTATAGCTACCATATGAGGGAAGGTAATCTCCATTCTCTACAGTTGTTTTAATTTTGAATGTTAAATGAATGTTAAACGTTAAACTAACTTTACCGCAATTATACCAAACTGACTTAGTCCTCAAGTTTCTCTCCAGAAATTGTTAGTGATTCATTGAGCTCAATCGCTTCACTGTTTAAAGTTGCTATGTTCCTTTCATATCAAGGGGTCAGATCGCTTGGTTGTGTTACCTCCACAAACTTTCTCTTCAAAGTTCAATGAGTACTTTTGTCAATTCATATTTCACAAAATATAGTGCACTTCGTCACATACATTCAAAAATTGAGCTTGACCTATAATTTCTGACTTCCAGCGTTTCCAGGAGAGGGCACTCTACACAACAGGTTCAACAAACCTGTTTGACCTCATTTGTAAAGTCTAATGTCCACTTCAGCACCCAAAAATATAACACATGTGTTCATGAACACATTGATGTGAAAGTCTTTTTTTAAGTGAGTTTCTTCATTTACTTTTCTGTCTAGTATAGGCATGTCGTGGTGGCAGCATAGTGAGAGGGATTTAGATCCAGTTTAGGGGGCAGGACAGCAAATAGGCCTACAGGTTTGACACCAGAGTGCCAGGCTTTGTCCATTTGTGATAAATCATAGCCTGAATGATGCCAGCCTGTGAAAGAAACGAGGCCTGGATTATGCCATAATCTCATTACATTGTTGGTGGCATGTGAGTGGAGATTAGCTGCATTTACTGGCAAGTGGATCAGGACCACTGCACCTCTAGTTGCTAATTAGTGCACACCCCCTTAGCAACGTAACACACACACACACACACACACACACACACACACACACACACACACACACACACACACACACACACACACACACACACACACACACACACACACACACACACACACACACACACACACACACACACACACACACACACACACACACACACACACACACAGAAAGAGAGACAGAGAGAGAGAGAGAGAGAGAGAGAGAGAGCACAGGGAAACAGGCACACAAACAAGCACATTCACATAATCTAACACTTGTACTTTCGCAAATTGTTCTTTGCTATAGGTTAGGGTATTTCTCTTTCAAATATTCAACATAACCACTTTGGATTGGAGACAACTACAGTAAGTGTGTGTATGTGTGTGTGTGTGTGTGTGGAGTGTGTGTGTGTGTGTGTGTGTATGTATGTGTGCATAGAGTATGAGTGTATGTGTGGTTCATGCTTTCATGGAGTAGGCAGTTATATTATATTTGTTTCCTTTAAATATTTTTTTGTAGTATAAGGTCAAGACTAACCCGCCTCAATTCATCTCTAGAAAACTAACATAATCTTAATCAAGGAATTTCAAATCTGTACAATTTGGAAGGGATTTTCCCCAACTAAGCCACTTGTAGAAGCACAAACTCACACAGAAATATAGTTCAGTCATTATGAAGCTTTCTGTGCTTTTAACAATTTAATGTGTTTTGTGTTGACTGAGGAAGACTGTTAAATACACTTTTAAATATATAATGAAGCTGTTGAAGTTTTTATAAAGACACAATGTATTTTTATTTCCACAGGAGGAAAGCTGAGAGAAGATTTTGGGGGAAAACTGTTTATTTTGGCAAAATTGGCTCCATGATCTGCTGGCCTTGTTTTGAGGCACACATATCAAAGGTCTGTTTCTTTTGGGAAATTGATGTGTGAATGTTTAACTTGCTGGCCGTGGCCTCTCTGTGTCACCATTGAGGATAGGGATTCTAGAGTGACTCTAAGTACACAGGCAGACGGAGAGAAATAAACAGAGAGAGAGAGAGAGAGGGAGACTGCAAATGGGAGATGATGAACACACAAGAGTGAGACAATGATTAAGAAGCAGCACATCTTGGAAAACTACAAGTCAACTGCCAAGTAAACTCACTGGAAATTATATTGCTGTACTGAATGCCATTCAGAGAAAAATCTTGGAAGTGCAACATTTTTTGGAGGTAGCTAGCTCATAAACATTGGGGTAAGTTTCACAAGATCTCCCCCACTTTTTCTTTGATGTTTACAGTGACTCAAAGAGGATACAAAGTGATCCAACAAAGAATTTCCCAAAAGAGTAAGGACAAAAAAAAAAAAACAGAACAAAAAACAGCTCAGAAAATATTGAAGATGGCTGTCGCTGGCATAGAACTGCTGGGATTTTTCCTGGGCCTTGTGGGTATGATTGGCACTCTGACGGCCACGGTGTTGCCCTACTGGGAGATCTCTTCGCACATTGGTGCCAACATTGTCACGGCCGTGTACAACATGAAGGGGCTGTGGATGGAATGTGTGTACCAGAGCACCGGTGCCTTCCAGTGCGAGACCTACAACACCATCCTGGGACTGAGCACCAACCTGCAGGCAGCACGGGCCATGATGGTCATCTCCGTGCTCTTCTCCGTGCTAGCCTGTGCCGTGTCCACCCTGGGCATGCAGTGCACTGTCTGCATGGACGGCTCCGCGGCCAAGGTGCGGGTGGCCGGGGCGGGCGGGTGCCTGTTCCTGACGGCGGGACTCCTGGCGCTGATCCCAGTGGCGTGGAAGACCCATGAAGTGGTGCAGACGTTCTACACGCTGCACCTGCCTGACAGCCTCAAGTACGAGCTGGGGGACTGCCTGTACGTGGGCATCGCATCCTCCTTGCTGTCCATGGTGGGCGGTGGGCTGCTCAGCGTCTCCTGCTTTGACGAGATCGACGGGCCCGGGGGCATGAGGGGCGTGCGGAGGCCCGGGGGTGGGTATCCGTACCCGCATGGCAGCGGGATGGGCACAGGTGGTGGGGGCGCCCGTGGGGGCGGCTCCATGCCATTGCGGAGTCCGATTGCCCCTGCCGCTGCCACCAAGGGCAACACGCTCAGCCACAACAGCACTAGTAGCCATTCCACCCATGTCGCCATGCAAGGCTCCCGGAAGTCACCGCGGCAACAGGCAGCCCCTGGCTATGATGTTACTGGGTATGTGTGAAACTGAGGATCTCAGCCACCATTCAAAAAAGAAAAATGATAAAAGAAAAGTTGTGTCAATGGACTGGATTTTGTGTTTGGACTGGCGCCATTGTTGGTAAAAAAAAAAGACTTGCTGTACTGGAGGGAATGTGACTGTAATGCCTTTACCGATGGCTGCTTTGAACCAAAGCACAGAGGAGAGAACTCTGTGCGCTCAGACAGTCCTGTGGCTAATACACTGCACATGAACTGCAGAGAGAGACTGACGAAACATTCAGCTCACATAACTACTCTGGGCAGCAATGCAAAACATGGCCAAAATTCTTGTAAAAGAGGTACAGATAAACTTTTGGTTACAATTGAACTCAGCTTATCCATATGCCTTTCAAATTGGGACCGCCTAACCACTGGCAGAGAAGTATTGCTGTGCCCAGATGACAGTTTTTAAGTCCAGGTGCGTTGGAACCAATAATGTGAAGTGGAGGCTGTAAGTGGTTGGCACTCTGAAAAAAGTGACTAGACAAAGTCTGGCAGAAAGAAGCAACTAGTTTTAATAGAGAGCAAGACCAGATGTTTCAGCCATCTGGATATTCTGAGAATAGTTGCTAGTTGCTCCTTTTTGCAAGACTTTAGTCACTTTTTTTCAGAGTGCTAACCACTTACAGCCTCCACAGCCTAACCACTACAAGATTGTCCAGAGCTGCTCAACTGGGGACAGCCATGTAAACAGGGCGAGTCATGAGCATACATTTTTCATACATTTGTTATCATTTACTTTTCATACATTTGTAATCATTTACAATGTTGAGTGGTCATAAATAATCATATGTGTAGTCAGTCGTCATGATCTTGAATATTTTATGCACCTCAAATACAGTAGTTAAGAATAAAGAGATTGTGGGATAATCAGCATTTATTTTCCACTGCCAGCTACAACACTAGCCCTCCTTCCATCTATTCATATGTCCACATGTGCACTTTTCACAAGCTAGTCCTGTCACTGGAAGTCAGATGTTTTATCATGTATACAGGCTCTCAGGTTTGGAATTAGGTCACCTGGCAGTCCAACAAAAAAGGACTCTATCCCTGACTAGTGTTTGTGTACTTAAGATGCTCCTTAAGATTACTTTTTTGAGAAGTAAATGAATGTTTTAATTAATTTGTGAGTTGTGGCTGCATTCATTTTGTTGTACCACCCGTTCCAAAACTGTCAGATCACATCCAGGTGTTTGTAAATATAAAACCATGTCATATTAAACAACAAACAGGATTATGATCACAGATGCTTGATCCAACAGTTTCTGCTTCAACCAGTAACAGATGTTAAATTGTGAATAAATGAAACAAATGTAAAAAATAATATACCTATACATGCCAAAGAGAATAATTATCCAGGATTTGGTGAAGGATGGTCTCTCTTCATATCACTATTGTAACTGCTTTGCAATGTTTGTAGTATTTGTATTATTAGGATATTAATTATTGAAAGTACTGCATGTCAGATAAAATTGTCACGTGCACACAGATCAGAACACTGGAGAGCAGAGAAACAAATGAGAACTACAAGCACTTGTTTGGTCATAGACCATGTCATAGTAAACAGCAAACAGGATTATGATCACAACTACTGAATACTGCAAGCACTTGTTTGGTCATAGACCATGTCATAGTAAACAGCAAACAGGATTATGATCACAACTACTGAATACTGCAAGCACTTGTTTGGTCATAGACCATGTCATAGTAAACAGCAAACAGGATTATGATCACAACTACTGAATACTGCAAGCACTTGTTTGGTCATAGACCATGTCATAGTAAACAGCAAACAGGATTATGATCACAACTACTGAATACTGCAAGCACTTGTTTGGCCATTGATCGATAGTTTCACTCCATGCTGAGTTGATACTGTATACTGGCTTGTTGACCAGGGTAAGAGCAGGGGACATGTGAACCTGTGCGTTAGGGGTTGTGTTTGTTTCACACCCATGCCAAATATTAGCTGAAGTGGAGTTCTCCCATTGAAGTCATTGCTGCACAAGGTCTGGCTGAGAAACCGAGAGGGAGAGAGAGAAGAGACGAAGAGGGAATCATGTTTATTGCCCACTTATCCAAATACTGTCCACATAGCTTTACTTTTACACATTAACCAAATGATTGAGTTGAATGATTCAACCTTTTGCTTGTGGTAACAATACAACTGTATGGTAGTTCTTTCTGAACGATGGCATCTGGACAGGACAGTTGGGTACTAGTGTGTATAGCTTTCTACACATACACGTGCACACACTTCCACTTATTATTGATCATTTTGAAGAGTTCCCTTCAACTGACATTTAGGTAAAACAGTCAGCGGTTTCCCATGATCTTCCTTTTCAATAAATTAAATAAATTCAAATTTGAAGTGCATAAAATATTGTATTATTCATAAAAATAGAATAGAATAGAATAATATAATAATGTAATAACATAATAATTCTCAGTTGAGGTATTGTAGCATCATAGCATGCAGAGGCATCTCACTACTATAACCTTAAGTCATACAGTTTGAGTTAAAGCCATGAGAATCTTCTAAAAGAACAAAGAGCACACAGTATCATATATGAAATGTAATAGAGGACAGCCTTAAGGCTCACAGTAGAAAGGCTAAAGGATTTCAATACTCTCTGATATGCCATCTTCAGAAGATCACTCCTGCAGTGCAGAGGAAAAGTCATAGGCTAACAGTAGGCCTGACACAATGGACCACAGGCTCCATCTTCAACTTTCAAGATCATGACTTAGGCTACCTCAGTGAGGTCCAGCCTCTCTTTTTGTTGTTAGCACCCTTTTAAAAATGTTTCAGTAACAAAGCATACTATCAGCTGACACAACCAACAACACAAGGGTAGAGACCCACATATTTTAGATATACACGGGAAAGATGTTAGTATTTGTGCTACAGGTAGGGGATTTATCACGATGGCCAATCAACAACCAAGCCTTTTACCATCAAAACAAAATCACCAACCAAGCAACCTTTGTGGACAAAAACCATCATCAACAGAGCAGCTTTCTAGAACATTTCACTGGGGTTATCAAGCAGTCACCTTCCCTGTTTCATCCCCACAACACGTCCAGAAGGCTAAACAGTGTCCCAGACCCAGCCCCCGCCACACCAATGATGGGTTCTCTACCAATAAATAGCAACACATTTTCTGGTCATTCCTCTTCATTGCTGTAGCTGTTTACAATCCAATCAGCAACATACACAGCCTACACGGAAGCCCTTCCGTGTAGGCACCAACAACAGGCTACCACTCCAGAAACTCAGTGGCATGATTTCACACTTCTCAAAGTCGATCCAAGTTACAACATAATCCCAAGTGGTATGAGTGCCACAGTCATAGCCTTTGGCTTGCCTTTTCAGCAGTTAACAGCAGATAACTGTTAACCAAAATAAGAAAAATGTGGGCTTGTGAGGTAATAAACATTTTTTGACAGTCCAAAGTTAACATTGGAGAACAAGATAAAACACTTCGTTCATTCATTCTATGGCACCTTTAAAAAGAGCCATGACCCATGAATAGCTTACAGCTTTCGTCTTCACCCACCCATTGACTGAAGTTCTGTGGAGTTGGAAAAACATCATAATGTCTACTACATTGAATTTAATGTGGTTGGCATCCATGGACCATATAGCTCTCTCCAGCTGATCTTCATCTTCAGCTCATCCACTGTCCTTGTTTCGCTTGAGAAACTGCTGTTGAACATCTAGCTTTCTCTTCATGTTTAGGTGCCTCACTTACCCCATGCTTTTCAACTGGTACCACAGCCTATGTTAATGGTGGTAATAAGGTAATAATGCACACTTAAGTGGTTTAAGTGTGTACATTAAAAGTTAAGTCTAATCAAAGATTACCAACATGCTTTACATGTAAATAGATCAAGGTAGATAATATATGTACTGTAGATTATCATTAAAGGAAATAAAAACTAAACAAAAAAGTAAAAAGTAGATTAAAATGAATGTATAAAAAAAAAAATAGTCTACTAGAACAAAACTAAAGGAAAAGGTGTAATAAACGATGAAACACAATACATTTCATAAAATGCAAAATAAATGAATACACAAAACCATACTATAGATCACCGAATCCTAAATACTTTTGCAATTCAGGGTCACATACATAACTACCCTAAGGCCAGAATTTTAACCCATGGTGCAGGATATGTTAATGAGTAGCCTAACAAACACTTATTTATGAAGCAAGGTCTATATAGTCTTGATATGGTGTTGTTACTGCTTATTATCCTGTAGCAATCACTATCTAGCTATACCAGCTATACCAAAGATCACATCTCTATTCCTTGAATGCTCGATCATCTATTTATTGAATTTGGTCCATTTTGTATGGTCCCTGAAAACAAAAATGAAATCATTGTTACATTGTACTAACAGGTTCAAAACCATGCGTTTGACACCCAAGTAGTACATATTGATAAATGTCATACATATATGGCATATCACAAATATCTATATATTCTTTGGGCAAAAATAAGATTGTGAATATACCACATAAACTTTTCACAAGTTGGGAAGGAATGTTGGATACTCCCATACCAAACAGGAAACAGGAAATTTATACAAAATAATATTGGATAGTAAAACAAGATATTTCCAATACAGATTGATATATAAATATTTGGAAACAAAAAAATGCTTTACATATGGGGAATAGAATAATCTCCAAACTGTCGTTTCTGTCAAGAAGAGGAAGAAACAGTGGACCATTTACTTTGGTATTGTTCAACAACTGTGTTATTTTGGTTAGAAGTCCAGAAGTGGCCAACTGAAAATAACATTAAATTATATATAAATATGTTTACAGTGTTACTTGGTAGCCTGTCAGAGACAGAAGATATGCAAAATATTATTATTCTACTTGGAAAAAATATATATTTTTAGATCAACATAAAAATATGATTAATATTAATAGATTTAAAAATTATATTAAACTGTATTGTAAAACTGAATGTCAAATGGCATATGAATCAAAAAAGGTTATGTATGCTGAAAGATGGGCTAAACGTAAAGAAGCAGAAAGATGGATAGATTAAAAAATGAAATGGGTAGACGGACAAATAAATAAATATGCAAAATAATTGAATACTTTATAAAATAGGCACACTTCCTAAAAGCAGAGGGAGGAGGTTATTACTGTTTTTGTTTATTATTATTTGCTGATTATTTTCTTATTTCTCATGAGTGATTTTGTATTGTCTCCTTATGATCATTATTATAATGAAAAATAAAAACAAAAAATAAAAATGTCTATATATATTTTCTGTAAACTGCTTTGTAGAAAACAGCTGTTAAATGATTATAAAATGTAACTGTACCAAAGAATATCTGCATAGACTGACTGCATAGCCTATGCAGCCATCTAGTGGTTTTAATGTGAAACTTGTCTGAAACTTTGATGTCACCTGGTGTCACCTCCCTTGGTGTCCAGCTGTTGGCACACTGAGCTCTGAGGGCTTCACATCGTATTGATCACGAGGGCCACAGACACGTCTTACACATCTTCTTTTCACAATTCACATTAGTAGAACATCAGGCCATGAGCAGATAGTGAACAGAAGAGATATTTAAAATATTGTGTCTATTACTCGATATTACTAGATATTCTCAATAACACTTTCCAAACATAATGGACATTGGCAATGTGTGAAAAAGCTGTAATTGCTAAATATCTCTTGTTATATTGCCCTGGCCATATACAGTATGTTCTCCTTGCTCAACACGCCAGACAGGGAACAAGTCCAGGGGGCCTACTCATGTGACATCCATCTGTTCATCCTCCTAATATTTATTTTGACAGGTTCCTGATTTTAACTCTCAACTCTTCGGCCAATTCAATTATCTCTCAATTCACTCAATTCTGTGCCACAGCTTGTACTTTGTCCTAACCTGGTCAATAACTATACATACACTAAGTACTTACTTTCCTATGAAAGCTGACCATGGGCTTCACCATATCATTATTACAAAAATAAATTGACCGCTTAATAGTTATGCCTTCCTCAGACTCAGTATGAAGGTCTGACACATTGCACATTTACACAACATACACAAACTTATAGATGGGAAATGTGCAGCCTAAAGTTGAGATGGTATTGTGTGCAATATAGGTGTTCTGACACTCATATTAACTATTATTTGTATTAACTATTAACTATTATTATAGTTAATATTATTTTTATTTACTATTAACTATTATAATGAGAAAGGAGGAATGACAGTGCAGTTGTAAATTCAGCAGCTGACTTCTAAATGACATGTAAGATCTATTGTACATGTCATCATTTAGCAGACACCTTCATCCAAAATGAGATATACTGTAGTGTTGTATAGCTACATAAAGCCTCCTGCATGTGAGCTTCCTGGGCATCAAACCCATGCCCTTGGTGTGGTTAGCACCTACCTGTGCTGCTGCTGAGCTATAGGATGTTGCAGCGGATGTCCTCCAGGGTCAGCTGCCCTTCTGGAAGGGGTGCCTAAATGGATTGCCGTGCTGAAATCGCTCCAACGGATGTCAGTACACGACACACCCACTAGGTGGAAACATTAGAGTACACACCCTCCCTTGAACAACACACACACACACACACACACACACACACACAAACATTCACCCTCCCACCCAAGAGTATAATTTCCATCGCTAGTCAAAGTAAAAGTCTCTAACCATAAAAGTTCTATATCTGTGTGTGGTCAAGAGCATTTGGGTTCTTCAAAACGACTAGGCTACATTCTGTGAACATGCACATTAAAATGGTTAATTTCAGTGCAAGTGGTGTAGACTGATGTAAAGATATGTGTAAAATTTTACATAAAAAGGGAAGTGAATTTTCTGTTTTGTTTAAGTAATCGATTTGTATGTTTTTTTTTTGTTCACTATTGACCTCTGGGTGGGGTTTAATGACTCTCTCTTTTTCAAGTTAGTTGCCCCATCACCATGACCATAGGCCTACCCTAACCATGGTGTCAACAAATGTAATTGCACCCAACTTCTGGTTCCATTTCTGAAGAGGTAGGCTGTTTGGCTTTGAGAAGTGTACTTTTTTTTTTGCAGAAATTCAGGTGAGGTGCAAAAAGCAACTGTGAAATATAAAATCAAAAACAGAGTATTATTTGCTATGGAGACTGTTGGATCACTCTCTTCTGCTCTCTAAACTCTTTTGCTGAAATTCAAATCTGTAAAATTACATATGTTAATAATTGCAATCATAATCACACTAATTAATCGCTATGATTACTTTGTTGATTAAAAATGTACTTGAATAGCTATCTTCGTCTTTATTTAGCAGCGTTGTATTTATTTTGTATTACATAGTGTTTATAGCGACAGGTATGCATCTGTCTGAGCAGTAGAATTCAAGTTGTAAAATGTCAATATGATTTGCAAAATGTCCGTTTAGTTTGACCATGCTTCCCTCTCTGTACAGCGCACAGAAATCGGATAGATAAGGACCGAGCCACACCCTCTCTCATATGCTCACGGAGGGTGTGGCTGTGAAAGCTTGGCCCTCCTCCTCTGCCACATTCAGAGAGCGTGATGAACAAGAGCAAATTGTAGGCTACTGATCAAGTTGTAGGCCTATGCTTCTCAGTGAATTAAAACTTTTAAATAGGTCTTTATCCTAGCCCACCACTTAAATATTTACCATAAGCCAACTAAAGATAATATATTGTGTTCAATATATTGTGCCAAACTAAATGCTGCCTGCTCAACAATGATAGGATTTGTGAAACAGCGGTGCTCCTTTGAAATAATACTTTTTGGTATGTTTTAGGGAGAGGGTATTTTCTGTCATATGTGAGTTTATAATGTGTGTGTGTGTTTAATTTGTGTGTGTTTGAGAGAAAGAGAGAGAGAGAGAGAGAGACAGAAAGAGAGTTAGTGAGAGAGTGCGCGCACTCGCGCTCGTGGTGGAAACAGTGCAGAATTCAGGTGCTCAACACAGCGCCAAGTAAAAGTATCACTGGAGAAGCCTAGAACATCCGGTACAATTGACGTCATTAGGTGAGGTGACAGGGTGTGTTCTGCTGGCCAGCAAACTGAACCAGCGACCATGGCGATGAAATCAAAAATCGGAGCAAGCGGTGTGGAGGCTATTTGGAGAGGACTGGACGCTGCTGCTGGTGCGAGCTGCTCTGCGGCTGGCTACATAGCCTCTGATTGACACAGTTGAGGGGTGGGGACGCAGGGTGGGGTCAGAACCAGGGAGAGGCGGAGGAGAGACGGAGAGATCGAGCCCAACCCTGAACACGGCTACAACACACCGAGAGAGGCTGGGGGAGCGAAAGAGAATTTTCGACGCTGGAGATATGCGTTAAATGACTAGTCGAGGGAACAGTTAACGTTTCATGTTTAAAAATAATCCTAAAGGTAGAAAACTGCAAGCAGGAATACTATTATTCAAATACACCCCGCCCGACCGATCCCCCTACTCCACCCCTTCAGCCCTTCGCCCGCTTAGCTACCGAGATGCACACGGAGACTCGTAACACGAAAGTAAGTCCGTTTTGCCCGTTATTGACTCTCCAGTCCAACTGTCAGTGACAGCAGTCAGTTCATATTTACAGTTAAACATATTTTGTCTGCTTGAATACATAGTCCTTTTGGGTAGGTTGTATTGACAGTAGTATTGACAGTAGACATACAGCAGTGAATTTACCCTGCGTATACCAGCATCTATAAGCCCTTAATACGAATCAATAGTGGAGTAACTAGGTAGCCTAGATGACTATAACCGACTGGCGCAGAATCCCATGGCAACTTGAATTGCTGCCACCAATATCACAAATATTGTGAAATTCTCTGCACGAATGTTTCTGTCGACCTGCTCCCCGGTATAGTGATTCCTCGCATTGAGAGTCTCAAATGCGGCGAAAATGAACGCGACCGGGATGGAACCAACATTTCTCGACATCTGCGTGGTTGAGTCCTCTGTGCAGGGTTCAACTGAGCAATGCGTGCGGCAGGAAGGAAACACGGCAACTGTTTGATAACGAGACTCCATCTTAGTTTCTTAAAGCGACAGTGCCTTTACCGTTGCAGAGAACGGTGGCAGGCTTGAAGCCAGGTGCACAGTCTCCTGGGAATCGGAACAATGCATCCTCAGGCACCATTATCAACAAAGCTATACCATTTAAGCGCTTACCCATAACGCACAGATCATCAGACCTGTACTTTGTGTCTGTGACATGAAAAAGATCATGCGTTTTATCAGGCAGTGGCCACATATTTGACTGATCTTAGTGACTTAACTCGTCAGATGTCAGATGACCCTTGCGGATATTGATATAGGCTGTAAGCATAGAAATTGTCAAGGAAATTATTTCACTTAATATTCTGTTTTCATTTAAACTTCTATTCAGCAATCACTCTACCATTTGTGCCATGTGCTAAACAGTTGGGTGAAGTCTATTAAGAAATGGCTCTCTTGAGCAAAACACATTTTAGCTTGTGTAATTCACTTTATCATCTAATCCATTCAGCTTGCATCTCACCTGGTCCCACAGTAAAATAGACCTCCACAGACACTAAGTTACCTATAGTTAGGCCCTGGAACAAATCCAGCTGGTCATTGTTCAACATTGCTCAAAAGTCCAAGAGGCCAAAGGGAAAGAAAGAGAAAGGGTGAGAGTGTGAGAAAGAGGGGGGAAGCCTCTGGCCAGATGGCAAGGTTGCCATGATGTGAGGGGTGTGCCTCATAGCTAGCAATCATTAACAGATGTGCACAAACTTTTGCCCAACAGGTTAGATACAACAGACCCCAGCTAGTGCATGCACATGGGTCCAGTCCTTCTGGCGTTGTCACAGTGACGTTGCACTTGGTGTGGTGTCGGTGTTGGTGTGCTTATGTGTGTTTGAGATGTTTATGAGGAAAGGCCTAGCAACTAAATGGGGGCGGTGATGACATTGGCATAGTGGCAGTGATGTTAGCATTCCTTTGGGTTAGTGTCAGGGGATGTTGAAGCTTGTTCCTGAAGACTTCACATTTCCAGGCTTTGTGGTCATGCCCACTGGACGGCCATATCAGCTGGAGTTTTTTGGGTGAAGAGCGAAGACAACAGCAAGCAGCTAGAGAGCGGCTGGCGGCTAGCTAGCAGGGCGCACTGTTTTTAGGTTTGGAGGCAGGGAGGTCTGGCCTCGTCCTGGAGTGGCTATTTATTTTTAGTGTCCGCGCTCCATGTGTAATGGGGAGGCAGGCAGCCGTCCGGGGTGTGACTGAGGTTCTGCTGCACGTACACGTTGAGAGGGAGAGGCGGGCACGCCTTAGCAGCTCTCTCTCTCTCTCTCTTCTTTCTCTATTTTCGCTGTCTCTAACTGTGCACCTCTTTCTCTCGCTTCTTCTCACTTTCTGACTCCCACCCTGTATCTTCTCTTTGTCATCATAACCTAGATCGCTGTCCATTGCTCATCTCTTCCTCTCTTTTTGACTGGTCCTCTCTATCTCACTCTCTCACACACACACACACACACACACACACACACACACACACACACACACACACACACACACAACTGGGGGGCTGGTTGGATGATGCACACAAACACCATCACATAGTCTACCCTTGGCCATGTCCCCTCTCTTTTGATGTCAGTCTCCTTCCTTATGTCTTTGTCATCCAGATCAGTCCTTTCTGCCTTTCTCAGTATTTCTCCTTACTTCACCTCCAGATCTCCCTCTGTCTCCCTCTCTCTCTTTCCCTCCCTCTCTGTGTTTACATCAGGCAGAAGCGCTGCCGTGTTGCAGTGTTCCTGATTAGAGTGATGAGGAACTGGGCGTTGGTGCTTGGCAGGGCTGATCTCAGATCAGTTGTCGAGGAGACGAGGCAGGAAGTGACTGGTGGCTGTTTCTCGGGGGCCACACCCCAGACGTTCTCAACACCTCCTCACCTCAGCAATTCTCTTTCTCTCCCTCTCTCTCTCTCTCAGTAAACAAGTGGCTGGGATCACACCCACTCAGTACAACTGCTGCACTTCGCTGACTCTTATAAGTAGCCTATGTCATAAATGCCTCAGGGAATCTATGCGTATCAGCGCATAGGGTGTCCTAACTGACGCTGCATTGTATATAGTGGCTGGGTGTTTTAGTGTGTGCCTGTTTGCCTGTATGTGGTGTTATGGGCAAGAATTTCAGTTAAAAGTTAGGATGAGACAGAAGCCTGTTGCCATGGTAACCCACGCCAGAAAAAAGGGAGAAGGCTGTCTTTAAAGTTTGAGGAGGAGTGCATCTGGGACTGTTAGGCTACTGTGTGTGTGTGTGTGTGTGTGTGTGTGTGTGTGTGTGTGTGTGTGTGTGTGTGTGTGTGTGTGTGTGTGTGTGTTTTGGTGAGTGAAGAGGACAAGAGAAGGTGTTGTGACTTGAGGTTTCAGTGTCATTAAGGTGCTCACACCTCCAACTGAAGGGAGACAAACTTGTGTATTAAAACTGGCCCTCCACCACTACACAAATTTACACCTGGACTGCCATTTAGCCTTCTATGTCAGTTCTTCCTGGAAACTTCCTTTCTTGCTTGATTATGTACACACTGTCAGTCATTCTTGTTCTTTCTCTTTCTGTCACACACACACACACACACACACACGCACGAATGCACGCACGCACGCACACACACACATTTACACTAGCATTTACAGTACACACAGACACACACTCTCCATCTGGGCTACATACAAAGTACACACACCCTCATACTATATCTCAATTTGTGTGTGTTGTACATAAACACACAAATGCACACACAGATACACACACACACGCATGCACACACACACACACATTTACACCAGCATTTACAGTACACACAGACACACACTCTGGGCTACATACAAAGTACACACACCCTCATACTATATCTCAATTTGTGTGTGTGTTGTACATAAACACACAAATGCACACACAGATACACACACACACACACACACACACACACATTTCATTCCTCCAGTCTTCTGCCAAGGCCCAAACCAAACCCAAAAGCTCTGAGCTCTTCACACTTAAGGCCCCTCTTCTTTGTAAAGCACAAAAACAGAGCACTTCCTGCTTCACTCTGACAGCTAGCCCAAACCATGCAATACGCACACACACACACACACACACACACACAGTTTTCACCTTAGCGACAGCGAGCTCCCTGCGCTGGCTCAATGGCCAGTCATAAAAGATGAAAGAGTGGAGAGGCTGGTCTGCTCTCAGACCTCCTTATTGTCTCCCTGGACCCCGTATCACTTTATTTCAGCTGCCAGGGTCATCTGTGTTGAACTCTGCCATTAACTGTTACCAGGCACGTGCATCAGACACTGTTAGCGGCCATGTATATCACTTATGCTCTGCTAGTGGTGTGCGTTATTAGTCATAATAAACTGGCAGTGTTATAAGAGGACAACTGTGGGCTATCTGATGGACTTCACTTGGACCTTAGAGACTAGTCAATTTCTAAAGATGTCCAGTTGAAAGAATGCAGGCTTTCACTTCTTAAACAAAAACAACCTTTTTTTTCCTTGAGTTAGAGATTTGACCCAGATGTGATTCAGTTGGTGTGTGCAAAATGACCCACTGTTAAGTCTAGATGGTTTGCAATTACCTTTATCACATGAAAAAAAACAATGCTTATGGTGCTTTGTATAGGAGTAAGTTGGAGTTTTGTATAAGAATAGGTTGGAGGTATAGTATAGTATTAGTATTAATACTCTTTTGATCCCGTGAGGGAAATTTGGTCTCTGCATTTATCCCAATCCGTGAATTAGTGAAACACACTCAGCACACAGTGAACACACAGTGAGGTGAAGCACACAACTAATCCCGGCGCAGTGAGCTCCCTGCAACAACAGCGGCGCTCGGGGGGCAGTGAGGGGTTAGGTGCCTTGCTCAGGGTATCTTCCCTTCTTCTGAAAAGCCCATACTGCTCTGTTGCGTGGAGCCTTGTAGCCTTGTAGCCTTTTCAGGCTTTACCCCAAATAAGTCCTGCATTTTGGGAAGCTGTGGGGACCTTGAGCATGAGTGTGTTGCTGGTGGAAGCCAAGGGACTGGGTAGTGTCAACACTGGATAGATGACTTGGTGAGGCAACACTAAAGAAAGAGCAAAAAAGAGAGCGAGGTAGGAAGGGAGGAGAGGGAAGAGGGACAGAGAGAGAGATGAAGAGAGGCTAAGGGAGGAGGATGAGAGGAGTGGAGAGATAAACACAAGCAAAGAGAGAAGGCAACAGGGAGTTTGAGTCAGACTGACTGACTGACTGAATGAATGAATGAATGTGTATTACTGTTTGTGTGAGAATTTCTGCGAAGAGAGAGAGAGAGAGAGAGAGAAAGAGAGAGAGAGAGAGAGCGAAAACGTCTGTGACCTCCAAGAGTAATACATTTAGCCTGTTAGCATTAGCGGAACTGCTGACTTTAGAGGCAAGGGCCCAGAGCACATGACTGAGCTAAGGGGAGGGTCCTTGAAAGGGTGTGTGCGTATGTCTGTGTGTATGTGAGTGTGGTGTGGTTGAGGAGGAGGGGCATTGTAAGCAAGCGCTGAGGGAGAGAGTGTGTGTGTGTGTGTGTGTGTGTGTGTGTGTATGTGTGTATGTCTGTGCCTGTGTGTGTGTGTGTTGTGGGGAACTTTGGCAGGGTTGGATTGAGTTTGCAGGGGTGGATTTGTGTAGTGGTCTGACGCAGGTGGTGGGTGGGCTGTGTGTGTGTGTGTGTGAGTGAGAATGAGTCTGTGTGTGTGTGTGTGTGTGTGTGTGTGTGTGTGTGTGTGTGTGTGTGTGTGTGTGTGTGTGTGTGTGTGTGTGTGTGTGCGTATTGCATGGTTTGGGCTAGCTGTCAGAGTGAAGCAGGAAGTGCTCTGTTTTTGTGCTTTACAAAGAAGAGGGCCTTCAGTGTGAAGAGCTCAGAGCTTTTGGGTTTGGTTTGGGCCTTGGCAGAAGACTGGAGGAATGAAATATGTGTGTGTGTGTGTATCTGTGTGTGCATTTGTGTTGCATTTGTGTTTATGTACAACACACACAAATTGAGATATAGTATGAGGGTGTGTGTACTTTGTATGTAGCCCAGATGGAGAGTGTGTAAATATGAGATTGGTTGTGTGTGAGCATGTTTGTGTGTCTGTGTATGTACTGTAAATGCTGGTGTACGTGTGTGTGTTTGTGTGTGTGTTTTGCTGTGTCTGTGTCTGTTAATGTGGTTTTGTTGTGTGTACAGTATGTGTTTGTATGTACATGTTTGGATGTATGTATGTGTGTGTTTGTGTGTGAATGTGGTGGAGGGAGTGTGAGGACGTCGTCCATGCCTCCCCAGATTAGGGCCGGTGTGACAGAATGACCCCCTGCCATCGCCGCACAATCATTAACGAGGGAAAGAATCCCGTCCCCATAGCAACCCCTGCAGTTCTGCCAAACTGCCTGCAATGAAATGGGAGAGGAGGGAAGTAGGGGTGAGGAGGGGTGGGGAGGGTGTGTCTGAATGTGTATTTGTGTGGTGTGTGTGTGTGTGTGTGTGTGTGTGTGTGTGTGTGTGTGTGTGTGTGTGTGTGTGTGTGTGAGTATATGAGGCTATTGATGTTGGAAACGTCAGGCTCTTTTCGCCGGGGTCAGAAGAGAGTTAAGGCTATGAGCTGTATGTGTTTATTGTGTGTGTGACATACATATGACTAAACACACAAACACACACACACACACACACACACACACACATTTTGAGTGTTTCTGTCATCCTGAGTGAAAGTACAAAAGCAAGCTGTTGCCATCACCACGTTCACCTCTTGATAGTATTGCCTGGAAGAACCCAAACCTTCTCAGGTAACTGTGCAATGGAAACTGAGAAGGCCATCCAGGATTTCAAACACTGGCACCAGAGCTGCCTACCTGCCATTCTCATTTTCCCTTTTCCCTCATCTCTCTCTCTCTCCTCCTCTCTTTATCTCTCCCCCTCTCCCCCCACCTGTCTATCTCTACCTCCGCTGTAGAGAAGTGAAGCTCTTTCTTTCTGGCGCTGTGTGGTTTTGGTCGTCCTCATATGAAACAGGTTAGCTTGTGAGCAACAGAGAAAGAAGCAAGTGTGAGAAAGTCTGACCAACATCTTTTCACTGCATAACAGCAGCATAAAAGTCACAAGACTGTAGGCTAGCCCGTGTGAGTAAGGGGGTAAAGCTATGGGCTTGATACCTAGAGAGCACATCAGCGCTGAAAAAAAGAAAATAAAAGAATATACATATATTATCTTGCCAGTGTCTAGTGCCTGCAAAATAAACATTTAGGACTTTTACCCATAAATGGATTAAGCCTAGCCCAAGGTTCTTTTTTTTTGTGATCCTCTTTTAGTCCAAAAGTTTTTTTCAGTGGAAAGCTCAGTTGAAATTCTCTGTTAGTCCAGGACTAGGCTTAATCCTGGTACGGAAAATCAACCCTTAGTAATTTACTGGTGAAAGTAATTTTGTGGTGGGAGTAGTGTTTGTGTGAAGAAACTGTTGAGCCAGTACCACATACTTAAACGCACCCAATTCCATTGAGGTAGGAGAGGAGACAGTTTGTGGCTTGTGTTTTGTGTTAAAGGCTGTTTAAATTGGCTACATGTTGAATTTGTGTTGGTTTCCTGTTTGAAAGACTTCCTGTATGTTGAGTGTTTTTAGTTTCTGTATGAGAAACTTGGTCAGTGTGTGTGTGTGTGTGTGTGTGTGTGTGTGTGTGTGTATGTGTTCGTGTGTGCGTGTGTGTCTGTGTTTGTGTGTGTGTAGAGACGGCTTGTGGGAGGCAACAGGCGCTTGGTTTACATCAGAAGGGTGTGTCCAGATAAGACCCAGGCCCCCGTGCCAGCCTTAAAGACTCTTGGGCGTTTCCCACTGCCACTGACTGCACGCAGGCCAGTGTTATTTGTGTGTGTGTGTGTGTGTGTGTGTGTGTGAGTGTTTGTGGATTTATGTGGAAGACTCCCAGCTGTCAACTTAAATCTTCCTTAACTTTTGAGGTGTGTGTGTGTGTATGTGTGTATTTGTGTTATGTTTCCAATATGAATATGAATGATTCTATATGTTCTTTCTCTCTCCCCCCCCTCCCCCACACACTCCAACCACCCACCCATCCACCCTCCCAAACACACATACGGACACACACAGAGTGGAGAGTGCACTCTCTGGAAGCTTTTGAGGGCGAGGTAGAGAAAGAACAGGAGAGAGAGGGGGTGAGAGAAGAGAAGGAGAGGGGGAAAGAGAGGGGAGGTTGAGAGAGACACGGACTGTGAGGAACGGTACGTCTGTGTTTGTCCACTGGAGAACAGAGCCTGCCTACGTGTCATTGCTGTTGGGCTGTTATTGCAGATCTTTCTCATGGTCTCTCATGTCGGCCTATGCACGCCTACTTTACATGAAAGTATGGAGATTAAGTTAGTAAGGCTTTATGCTCCCATCAATCATTCCATCACAAAGACCCAAATGAAAGGAACATGTTTGGTGTTTGGGTTTATTTGAACCTGTATAATGCTAGAGCACTTCTGTGGGCTACGTTGTAACTTAGGCCCCTGCTAAGCCTATGTCTGGTTATAAGAACAGCTGTCTTGTAAGATCATTAGAATGAACAGTAAGGAAAAATAAAGAATGCTTACAGTGGCCGTATAACCGTGTACTTAATGGTTTTGACTGTTTTACCCTAGTGGTTTCTATTATGAACTATTTGAAGCCTTAGCACTGCGGGTTGATGTTGATGTGAAATAATCCATTGAAATGTAGTAGTCAACTATTCTTTAGGATAGAATTTATGTACAGAATTTACAGTGTATCTGAGCCAAACAGGTTTGATGCAGTGCTTATAAACAAACACGCCAGCTTTTTGAGGAATTAGCTTATTTGCCCCCAGAGTTAGACAAGAGTATACATACCCTTCTCCTCTCTGTGCATGCAATAACCTCTCTGTGTCTGACACCCCACAGTTATCCTAGCTTAGCATAACTCACTGGAAGTGGTGTTAGACAAGTTTGCTTATGAGAAAATGTGTGAGTTACTATAGCTCTGAGAAAAAAAGGCCTTTGGTTAGCTTGAAAATGTGAGTGAATAGCATTAGCGTGAGCTAGGTTAGCAAATAATATAAAGGAAGCTAGCGTAAGAGACAGAATATTTTGGGAGACTAGCCTACAAGAGAAGAGCAAGGCTAGCATACAGAGGGAGGCTAGTACTATACGACTATCATATTAGGGAAGCTCCCTACAAAAAATGCACTACTTCAGGTGTCAAAAGCTGCAGTTTTAGAGAAATGATTGGCAGTTCATATGCAGGAAATGCAGTATTTTGGATATTTGGAACTGCATTGCACTGCATAGTATGGTACTTATTTATTGTGAGGGATGAAGAAGACTGTTATAATGATTAGACACATCTGAAAATGGTTTAAATATTAGGTAGCAATCGAGTTAGCATGAGAGAAAGGACTTAACCATAACTGTTGCTGACAGCACCATATAGGTCCAGTGAGGGCACCTAGCACAGGAAGAGGAATGTAGGAGAGACGAATGATGTCATTTGTTTGTAATCTCATTAAGTGTCCAAAGGGCTTGATTTCCACACTGCATTGCAGCTTGGGCAGGGAGGAGTACAGGGGATGGAGAGAGCAATACAGTGCCCGAGAGGGAGAGGGAGAGAGAGAGAGAAGGAAAGAGAGAGAGAGAGAGAGATCACACCCATAGGGCAAACCCATAGGCAAGTCTGTCATAGGGGAGGGAAGGGCGGAAGAGGACAGGACAGAAAGATGAAGATTCTGTGCCTTTAAGAGAGAGTGGACTGATCTGGAGGGAGGGACACAGGGACGGATGGAGAGAGAGAGAGAGAGAGAGAGAGAGAGAGTGTGTGAGAGAGAGAGAGAGAGAGAGAGAGAGATGCACATGTAAGGTCACAGCTGTGTGCTGTGTTTGAGAGAGTGTGGAGGGAGGGGGTGGACGAGTAGGTTGAGAGGTTAGTGACACACAGAACATACAACAGACAGAGAGAGAGAGAGTGGAGAGAGAG